>NC_057418.1:19039966-19091151 GCF_019320065.1 Cervus canadensis | reverse complement strand
TCTTGCAACCCCATTGGACTACAGCACACTAGGCTTTCCTCTCCTTCACTGTCTCCTGGAGTTTTCTCAAACATATGCATTGAGCTGTTCATGCCATCCAACCTTCTCATCCTCTGTCACCCCCTTCTCCTCCTGCATTCATCTTTCCCAGCATCAGGGTCTTTTCCAATGAGCCAGTTCTTTGCATCAGGTGGCCAAAGTATTGGAGCTTCAGCTTCAGCATCAGTACTTCCAATGAATATTCAGGATTGATTTCCTTTAGGATTACCTGGTTTGATCTCCTTGCAGTCCAAGGGACTCTCAAGAATCTTCAGTCTTCTTCAACACCACAGTTCAAAAGCGTCAGTTCTTCAGTGCTCAGCCTTCTTTATGGTCCAACTCTCACATCTGTACATGACTACTGGAAAAACCATAGTTTCGACTATATAGACCTTTGGCAGCAAAGTGATGTTTCTTCTTTTTAATACACTGTCTAGGTTTGTCATAGCTCTTCTTCCAAGAAGCAAGCATTTTTAACTGAGATGGAACCCAGGAATATATAGTTTTAAAACTACCTCAAGTAGTTCTGAGCCATATTTGAGAAAGACTTTTAAGCAGTGTATACAGCTTTTCCTTTCCATTGAAGCAAATGCTACAAAGAGCTGGGCTGAGGGGAAGGATACCACTATGTGAGAGTTCAATGAAGCTGAAGGTACCTTTGGTTTTTATTCTTTTTTATTTATTTTATTTTTTAAAAAATGTATTTATTTTAATTGGAAGCTAATTACAATATTGTAGTGGTTTTTGCCATACATTGACATGAATCAGCCATGGGTGTACATGTGTTCCCCATCCTGAACCCTCCTCCCACCTCCCTCCCCATCCCATCCCTCTGGGTCATCCCAGTGCACCAGCCCAGAGTACTCCGTCTCATGCATTGAACCTGGGCTGACGATCTGTTTCACCCTCGATAATATACATGTCTCAATGCTATTCTCTCAAGTCATCCCACCCTCGCCTTCTCCCACAGAGTCCAAAAGACTGTTCTATACATCTGTGTCTCTTTTGCTGTCTCACATATAGGGTTATCATTACCATCTTTCTAAATTCCATATATATGCGTTAGTATACTGTATTGGTGTTTTTCTTTCTGACTTCACTCTGTATAATACGCTCCAGTTTCATCCATCTCATTAGAACTGATTCAAATGTATCATTTTTAATGGCTGAGTAATATTCCATTGTGTATATGTACCACAGCTTTCTTATCCATTCGCCTGCTGATGGACATGTAGGTTGCTTCCATGTCCCGGCTATTACAAACAGTGCTGAGATGAACATTGGGGTACACGTGTCTCTCTCAATTCTGGTTTCCTCAGTGTGTATGCCCAGAAGTGGGATTACTGGGTCATATGGCAGTTCTATTTCCAGTTTTTAAAGGAATCTCCACACTGTTCTCCATAGTGGCTGTATTACTTTGCATTCCCACCAACAGTGTAAGAGGGTTCCCTTTTCTCCACATCCTCTCCAGCATTTATTGTTTGTAGACTTTTGGATAGCAGCCATTCTGACCAGCGAGAGATGGTACCTCATTGTGGTTTAGATTTGCATTTCTCTGATAATGAGTGATGTTGAGCATCTTTTCATGTGTTTGTTAGCCATCTGTATGTCTTCTTTGGAGAAATGTCTGTTTAGTTCTTTGGCCCATTTTTGATTGGGTCATTTATTTTTCTGGAATTGAGCTGTGGGAGCTGCTTGTATATTTTTGAGATTAATTCTTTGTCAGCTGCTTTGTTTGCTATTATTTTCTCCCATTTGGAAGGCTGTCTTTTTACCTTGCTTATAGTTTCCTTTACTGTGAAAAAGCTTTTAAGTTTAATTAGGTCCCATTTGCTTATTTTTGCTTTTATTTCCATTTCTCTGGGAGGTGGGTCATAGAAGATTCTGCTGTGATTTATGTCAGAGAGTGTTTGCCTATGTTCTCCTCTAGGAGTTTTATAGTTTCTGGTCTTACATTTAGATCTTTAATCCATTTTGAGTTTATTTTTGTGTATGGTGTTAGAAAGTGTTCTAGTTTCATTCTTTTACAAGTGGTTGACCAGTTTTCCCAGCACCACTTGTTAAAGAGATTGTCTTTTCTCCATTGTATATTCTTGCTTCTTTTGTCAAAGATAAGGTGTCCATAGGTGCATGGATTTATCTCTCGGCTTTCTATTTTGTTCCATTGATCTATATTTCTGTCTTTGTGCCAGTATCATACTGTCTTGATGACTGTGGCTTTGTAGTGGAGCCTGAAGTCAGGCAGGTTGATTCCTCCAGTTCCATTCTTCTTTCTCAAGATTGCTTTGGCCTTTCGAGGTTTTTTGTATTTCCATAGAAATTGTGAAATTATTTGTTCTAGTTCCGTGAAAAATACTGTTGGTAGCTTGATAGGGATTGCATTGAAGCTATAGATTGCTTTGCGTAGTATACTCATTTTCACTATATTGATCCTTCCAATCCATGAACATGATATATTTCTCCATCTATTTGTGTCCTCTTTGATTTCTTTCATCAGTGTTTTATAGTTTTCTATATATAGGTCTTTCGTTTCTTTAGGTAGATATATTCTTAGGTATTTTATTCTTTTCATTGCAATGGTGAATGAAATTGTTTCCTTAATTTCTCTTTCTGTTTTCTCATTGTTAGTGTACAGGAATGCAAGGGATTTCTGTGTGTTAATTTTATATCCTACAACTTTACTATATTCATTGATTAGCTTTAGTCATTTTCTGGTGGAGTCTTTAGGGTTTTCTACGTAGAGGATCATGTCATCTGCAAACAGTGAGAGTTTTACTTCTTTTCCTATCTGGAGTCCTTTTATTTCTTTTTCTGCTCTGATTGCTGTGGCCAAAACTTCCAAAACTATGTTGAATAGTAGTGGTGAGAGTGGGCAACCTTGTCTTGTTCCTTACTTTAAGGGAAATGCTTTCAATTTTTCACCATTGAGGATAATATTTGCTGTGGGTTTGTCATATATAGCTTTTATTATGTTGAGGTATGTTCCTTCTGTGCCTGCTTTCTGGAGGGCTTTTATCAAAAATGGATGTTGAATTTTGTCAGAAGCTTTCTCTGCATCTATTGAGATAATCATATAGTTTTTATCTTTCAATTTGCTAATGTGGTGTATTACATTGATTGATTTGTGGATATTAAAGAATCCTTGCATCCCTGGGATAAAGCCCACTTGATCATGATGTATGACCTTTTTAATATGTTGTTGGATGTTGTTTGCTAGAATTTTGTTAAGGGTTTTTGCATCTATGTTCATCAGTGATATTGGCCTATAGTTTTCTTCTTTTGTGGCATTTTTATCTGGTTTTGGTATTAGGGTGATGGTGGCCTCATAGAATGAGTTTGGAAGTTTACCTTTCTCTGCAATTTTCTAAGTATTTGAGTAGGATAGGTGTTAGCTCTTCTCTAAATTTTTGGTAGAATTCAGCTGTGAAGCCGCCTGGTCCTGGACTTTTGTTTGCTGGAAGATTTCTGATTATAGCTTCAATTCCCATGCTTGTGATGGGTCTGTTAAGATTTTATATTTCTTCCTGGTTCAGCTTTGGAAAGTTATACTTTTCTAAGAATTTTTCCATTTCTTTCTAGTTGTCCATTTTATTGGTATATAGTTGCTGATAGTAGTCTCTTATGATATTTGGTATTTCTGTGTTGTTTGCTGTGATCTCTCCATTTTCATTTCTAATTTTGTTGCTTTGATTCTTCTTCCTTTGTTTCTTGATGAGTCTGGCTAATGGTTTGTCAATTTTATTTATCTTCTCAAAGAACCAGCTTTTAGCTTTGTTGATTTTTGCTATGGTCTCTTTTGTTCCTTTTGCATTTATTTCTGCCCTAATTTTTAAGATTTCTTTTCTTCTACTAACCCTGGGGTTCTTAATTTCTTCCTTTTCTAGTTGCTTTAGGTGTAGAGTTAGATTATTTATTTGACTTCTTTCTTGTTTCTTGAGGTAAGCCTGTAATGCTATGAACCTTCCCCTTAGCACTGATTTTATAGTGTCCCATAGGTTTTGGGTTGTTGTGTTTTCATTTTCATTTGTTTCTATGCATATTTTGATTTCTTTTTTTTTTATTTCTTCTGTGATTTTTTGGTTATTCAGAAGTGTGTTGTTTAGCCTCCATATGTCGGAATTTTTAATAGTTTTTTTTTTCCTGTAATTGACATCTAATCTTACTGTGTTGTGGTCAGAAAAGATGCTTGGAATGATTTCAATTTTTTTGAATTTATCAAGGCTAGATTTATGGCCCAGGATATGATCTATTCTGGAGAAGGTTCCATGTGCACTTGAGAAAAAGGTGAAATTCATTATTTTGGGGTGAAATGTCCTATAAATATCAATCAGGTCTAACTGGTCCATTGTATCATTTAAAGTTTGTGTTTCCTTGTTAGTTTTCTGTTTAGTTGATCTATCCATAGGTGTTAGTGGGGTATTAAAGACTCCCACTATTATTGTGTTATTGTTAATTTCCCCTTTCATACTTGCTAGCATTTGCCTTACATATTGCGGTGCTCCTATGTCGGGTGCATATATATTTATAATTATTATATCTTCTTGGATTGATCCTTTGATCATTATGTAGTGTCCTTCTTTATCTCTTTTCACAGCCTTTATTTTAAAGTCTATTTTATCTGATATGAGTATTGCTACTCCTGCTTTCTTTTGGTCTCCATTTGCATGAAATAGCTTTTTCCAGCTCTTCACTTTCAGTCTGTATGTTTTCTTTGTTTTGAGTTGGGTCTCCTGTAGACAGCATATATAGGGGTCTTGTTTTTGTACCCATTCAGCCAGTCTTTGTCTTGTGGTTGGGGCATTCAACCCATTTACATTTAAGATAATTACTGATAAGTATGATCCTGTTGTCATTTAGTTTGTTGTTTTGGGTTCGAGTTTATACACCTTTTCTGTGTTTCTTGTCTAGAGAAGATCCTTTAGCATTCGTTGAAGAACTGGTTTGATGGTGCTGAATTCTCTGAGCTTATGCTTGTCTGTAAAGTTTTGATTTCTCCTTCATATTTGAATGAGATCCTTGCTGGATACAGTAACCTGGGTGGTAGGTTTTTCTCTTTCATCCCTTTAAGCATGTCCTGACGTTCCCTTCTGGCCTGAAGAGTTTCTATTGAAAGATCAGCTGTTATCCTTATAGGAATCCCTTTGTGTGTTATTTGTTGTTTTTCCCTTGCTGCTTTTAATAATTGTTCTTTGTGTTTGATTTTTGTTAATTTGATCAATATGTGTCTTGGGGTCTTTTGCCTTGGGTTTATCCTGTTTGGGACTCTCTGGGTTTCTTGGACTTGGGTGACTATTTCCTTCCCCATTTTAGTTTTCACCTCTTATCTCCTCAAGTATTTTCTCGTGTCCTTTCTTTTTGTCTTCTTCTTCTGGGACTCCTATGATTTGAGGTCCCTGAGGTTGTCCTCATTTCTTTTAATTCTTTTTTCCTCTCTGCTTCATTTATTTATTTCTACCATTCTATCTTCTACCTCACTTATCCTATCTTCTGCCTCCGTTATTCTACTGTTGATTCCCTCCAGAGTGTTTCTGGTCTCATTTATTGCATTATTCATTATTGATTGACTCTTTTATTTCTTCTAGGTCCTTGTTAAACATTTCTTGCATCTTCTCAATCATTGTCTCCAGGCTATTTATCTGTAACTCCATTTTGTTTTCAAGATTTTGGATCATTTTTACTATCATTATTCTGAATTCTTTTTCAGGTAGACTCCCTAGCTCCTCCTCTTTTGTTTGGTTTGGGGGGTATTTATCATGTTCCTTTACCTGTTGAGTATTTCTCTGCCTTTTCATCTTGTTTAGATTGCTATGTTTGGGGTGGCCTTTCTGTAGTCTGGCAGTTTGTAGTTCCTCTTTATTGTGGAGGTTCCTCCCTATGGGTGGGGTTGGACGAGTGGCTTGTCAAGGTTGGGGAAGCTTGCATCAGTGTGCTGGTGGGTGGAGCTGGATTTCTTCTCTCTGGAGTACAATGAAGTGTCCAATAGTGAGTTTTGAGATGTCTATAGGTTTGGTGTGACTTTGGGTAGCCTGTATATTGAAGCTGAGGGCTATGTTCCTCTGTTGCTGAAGAATTCGTGTGGTATGTCTTGCTCTGGAGCTTGTTGGCTCTTGGGTGGTGCTTGGTTTCTGTGTAGGTATGGAGGCTTTTGGATGAGCACTTATGGATTAATGTTCCCTGGAGTCAGGAGTTCTCTGGTGTTTTCAGATTTTGGACTTAAGCCTCCTGCCTCTGGTTTTCAGTCTTATTCTTACAATAGCCTCAAGACTACTCCATCCAATTATAAAACATCTAGGTTAATGGTGAAAAGATTCTCCACAGTGAGGGATACCAAGAGAGGTTCACAGAGTTACATGGAGAAGAGAAGAGGGAGGAGGCAGATAGAGGTGACCAGGAGGAGAAGAGGGGGAATCAAAAGGGGAGACAGCAATCTAGCCAGTAATCAATTCCCTATGTGTTCTCCACAGTCTGGATCCCTCAGAGAGGTTCACGGAGTTACACAGAGAAGAGAAGAGGGAGGAAGGAGATAGAGGTGACCAGGAGGAGAAAAGTGGGAATCAAAAGGAGAGAGACAGATCTAGCCAGTAATCAGTTCCCTAAGTGTTCTCCACATCCCAGAACACACAAGGAGATTCATAGAGTTGGGTAGAGAAGAGAAGGGCAGGGGGAGGAGATAGAAGTGACCTGGGGGAGAAAAAGGAGAGTCAAAAGGGGGAGGGGGAGAGAGTAATCAAGCCAGTTATCACACTCCTAAGTAAAAATGGGTACTGAAGATTGGATTCTTAAAGGTACAAAGTTGATAACAAATACCAAAAAGCAAAGATTTAAAATCTAGAGTAGTTAGACTCTCAATAATACAATATTAAAAAAAAAAATCACAAAAATTATAAAAAATATGTATGAAGTTTTCCTTAAAAATAGGGTCTTTTTTTTTTTTTGCAAGGTAATAGTAGGTTATAAAAGTGAATATTAAAGGAGTACTAGAGGACTTAAAAGTTAAAAAAATTAATTAAAAAATGATAATGGTAAAAATATATTTAAGAATTCTCTGAACCTGTTGTGGGCGGTGTGGGGCCAGTTCAGTTTCAGATAGTTCCTTGTTCCAGCTTATACTTCTCAAGATGTATAGGCCCCTTCCAACGTAGTCAGTGCTAACTACAGGGTTTTAATCTGTCGCACCTGTCACTTCCAAAGCGGTTCCCTCTGTTTATTTTGGCTTCTGTTTGTAGGTCTCTTCAGTGTCTAATTTCTGCCATGACACAAAGGGGTGAAGGTGATCATTTATTTAGGCTCACTAGTTCAGTCGTGCTGTGGGGAGGGAGGAAGACTGCAAACAAATATCACCGGCGTGTGTGGGGAGTGCTCGCATCATCTCGGCCACACTGGGTTTGCCACTGCTCATGGTGTGTGTGCTTTCCCAGTCTCCACTGCTCAGGCTCCAGGTTGCTCTGCCAAGGAACTGTCTAAAGCGGGCCCTGGGTTGCGTGCACTTCCCAGGTCTAAACCGCTCAGGCTCAGGTTCTCGGGTACTCCACAAAGGCGCAGACTAGGTGGGCCTGCATTTTGTGCCCTTCCCAGGTCCGAGCAGCTCAGGCGACCAGGCGCTTGGCGAGTGCACTCTCCCCAGGTTGAGGGGAGCATCTTATCGCCTCCCCTGTCTCAGCCACGCAGTTTCCTGGGTGCACAGTGGGAGCGCCGTCTCAGGTCTGCTGTGTGTCTCCTCTGGGGAGCTGATCTCTGGCTGCAACCCTCCAGAGGATGTCATCCGTCCAGAATCCCAGGAAGTCTTGGTTAGTGACTGGGAGCCTGCTCGCAGTTTGGTAGAGGATGCTGTCTCTGAGGCCGAGATTGCCCCTTTTCCAGTTCTGGCTGCCGCCTGCCTGCCTCCCTGCCTCTGGCAGGGGATGGGCCGGTCCACAGCTGGCTAGCTCTCCTCTGGTATTCGCTCAGTCCTTTGTTCTGTGAGTGGGCCAGCAGTGCCTTAGGTTAGGGCTTTTCATGGGATAGTTTTCTCTCTCTCTCTTTTTTCTCTCTCTCTGGCTATCCCACAGTTTGGGTTGCTATCTCACATTAGCTCCCTCAGATTGCCCTCAGGGCATTCAGGCCTGGTCCTTACCCTAAGAAATGCAGCCCGCGCCTCCCTGTTCAGCCCCTGCTTGCTGGTGGCAGATGTGAGTGTCTGGGCTACTTCTCTGCTGGAAGTTGCTGTTAAGGCATGTAATCTGTGGGTTTTATTTATTTATTTATTTTTCCTCCTGGTTATGTTGCCCTCTGAGATTCCAAAACTCCCCACAGACCCTCCTGTGAGAGGGTTTCCTTGTGTTTGGAAACTTCTCTTTTAAGACTCCCTCCCAGGACAGGTCTCCACCCCTAACTCTTTTGTCTCTCTTTTTATCTTTTATATTTTGTCCTACTTTCTTTTGAAGACAATGGGCTGCCTTTCTGGATGTCTGATGTCCTCTGCCAGCGTCCAGAAGTTGTTTTGTGGAATTTGCTCAGCATTCAGTGTTCTTTTGATGGATTTTTTTTGGGAGAAAGTGGTCTCCCCATCCTATTCCTCTGCCATCTTAGGGCCTCCCCCCTACTTTTGGTTTTTAGTTGTGTCTGATTCTCAGCCATGTCTGACTCTTTGCAACCCCATGGACTGCAGCACTCACTGATACTCTGTCCATGGGATTTTCTGGGCATGATTACTGGAGTGGGTAGCCAATTCCTACTCCAGGGAATCTTCCTGACACAGGGATTGAACCAATGTCTCTTAGTCAGTTCAGTCGCTCAGTCGTGTCTGACTCTTTGCTAACCCATGGACTGCAGCACACCAGGCCTCCCTGTCCATCACCAACTCCAGCTTGTGCTCATTCAGCCTGGCATTTCTCATGAGGTACACTGCATATAAGTTAAATAAACAGGGTGACAATATACAGCCTTGATGTACTCTTTTCCCAATTTGGAACCAGTCTGTTGTTCCATGTCCAGTTCTAACTGTTGCTTCCTGATCTGCATACAAATTTCTCAGGAGGCAGGTCAGGTGGTCTAGTATTTCCATCTCTTGAAGAATTTTCCACAGTTTGTTGTAATCCACACAACCAAAGGCTTTGGCGTAGTGAACAAAGCAGAAATAGATGTCTTTCTGGAACTCTCTTGCTTTTTTGATGATCCAGCAAATGTTGGCAATTTGATCTCTGGTTCCTCTGCCTTTTCCAAATCCAGCTTGAACATCTGGAAGTTCATGGCTCATGTACTGTTGAAGCCTGGCTTGGAGAATTTTGAGCATTACTTTGCTAGCATGTGATATGAGTGCAATTGTGCAGCAGTTTGAACATTCTTTGGCATTACCTTTCTTTGGGATTGGAATGAAATTAACCTTTTCCAGTCATGTGGCCACTGCTGAGTTTTCCAGATTTGCTGGCATATTGAGTGCAGAATTTAACAGCATCATCTTTTAGGATTTGATTATTCCAACTAGAATTGCATAACCTCCAATAGCTTTGTTCATAGTGATGCTTCCTAAAGCTCATTTGACTTCACATTCCAGGATGTCTGGCTCTAGGTGAGTAATCACAGCATTGTGGTTATCTGGGTCATGAAGATCTTTTTTGTATAGTTCTTCTGTGTATTCTTGCCATCTCTTCTTAATATTCTGCTTCTGTTAGGTCCATACCATTTCTGTCCTTTATTGAGTCCATCTTTGTATGAAATGTTCCCTTAGTATCTCCAGTTTTCTTGAAGAGATCTCTAGTCTTTCCCATTCTATTGTTTTCCATTTCTTTGCATTGATCACTGATTTAAGTGTTACTTATCTCTCCTTGCTATTCTTTGGAACTCTGCATTCAGATGGGTATATCTTTCCTTTTCTCCTTTCCCTATCACTTCTCTTCTTTTCATAGCTGTTTGTAAGGCCTCCTCAGATCAACCTTTTTGCCTTTTTGCATTTCTTTTTCTTGGGGAAATGGCCTTGATCCATGCCTCCTCTACAATGTCATGAACCTCTGTCCGTACTTCTTCAGACACTCTGTCTATCAGATCTAATCCTTTGAATCTATTTGTCACTTCCTCTGTATAGTCGTAAAGGATTTCATTTAGGTCAAACCTGAATGGTCTAGTGGTTTTCCCTACTTTCTTCAATTTCAGTCTGAATTTGGCAATAAGGAGTTCATGATCTGAGCCACAGTCAGCTCCGGGTCTTGTTTTTGCTGACTGTATAGAGCTTCTCCATCTTTGGCTGCAAAGAATATAATCAATCTGATTTCGGTATTTACCATCTGGTGATGTCCATATGTAGAGTCTTCTTTTGTGTTGTTGGAAGAGGGTGTTTGCTATGACCAGAGCGTTCTTTTGGCAAAACTTTGTTACATCTCTTGCATAACATGTTTTTATGTCTCTTTTATTGGCAGGAGAGTTCTTTACCACTCTTGCCATCTTGAAAGCTCTGACACCATGCCCATAGACTTTAAATAACCAACAAAGAACATGTGAAAGAAGATTATACCTATGAATAGTATCATACACCAGAGAAGGCAATGGCATCCCACTCCAGTAATCTTGCCTAGAAAATCCCACGGACGGAGGAGCCTGGTAGGCTGCAGTCCACGGGGTAGCGAAGAGTCGGACACGACTGAGCAACTTCACTTTCACTTTTAACTTTCATGCATTGGAGCAGGAAATGGCAAGACACTCCAGTGTTCTTGCCTGGAGAATCCCAGGGATGGCGGAGCCTGGTGGGCTGCCGTCTATGGGATCGCAGAGTTGGATACGACTGAAGCGACTTAGCAGCAGCAGTATCATACACTCTACGTTTTTAAGATGTTAACAAATGTCTGATGAAATGGAATCTCAAGCTGCCCCATTAGGTATTTCTGAGGCATTCTTTTCCTACCACTCATAGTTCTTAATGAGTCATACTGTTAGGCATATTTGATTCCAGTCAAATTAGCATGTTCTAAGGAGGAGGGCATGGCAACCCACACCAGTATTCTTGTCTGGAGAACACCCATGGACAGAGGAGCCTGGTGGGCTACTGTCCATGGGGTAACAAAATCTGAAACGACTGAGTGACTAAGCACAAGTTGACATACGTGAGCATTACATAACTATAAATATTTATATATTCATATATATGTATGGTATTTATATTTACCAAGTTTTATATTTACTTATATTTTATTTATTTATATTTATATTTACCATATATATATTACATATATAAATTTACCATTATATATATATATATAAAACATATATAGCATTACATAACTATATATATTTATATATTCATATATATGTATGGTGTTTATATTTATATTTACCATATATATATATGTAACACAGACACCAATACAATTACAAAGTGGTAAATATAAATATAAACTTGGTAAATATAAACACCATACATAACCATACATATATATGTATATATATATAGATCTACATTTGGTTTCTTCAAAGACTCTGAACTGAAAATACACCATGCATATAGGTTTTCCTGTTCATATTTACCATGTGTGATTGTAATTGTATTGGTGTCTGCATGTGCTACATACATATACGAATATATAAACATATATAGTATCTACAACCTTTGGTTTCTTTGAAGACCTTGAACTGGATACACCATGCATGTATTGTGTGTGAGAAAAAGCAACAATAATAATTATTTAAATTCAGGAAATTATTTTATATTTCTGTTAATAAAATTAGCACTGGGACTTGAAGACTTTTGAGAATGATAAAGCTTATGCTTATTGCAAATAGATTAGAACTTCAAATATGTAGGTCAGGAACATAAACAAAGGGTGTCCCAGGTGACTCAGTGGTAAAGAATCTGCCTGCCACTGCAGGCCATGTGTGTTTGATTCCTGGATCAGGAAGATCCCCTGGAGGAGGAAATGTCAACCCACTCCAGTATACTTGCCTGGGAAATCCCATGGACAGAGGAGCCTGATGGACTATGGTCCATGGGGTCAGAAAAGAGTTGGACATGACTTATTGATTAAACAGCAGCAACAAACATAAAGACCTTAAAATAACTTTAAAACAACCTTATTATACATATAAAGGCAGATAATATCACCAAATATTACCTGCTCCATTTTCTATTTTCTTTTTTTATTCTTCATTTATTTTTATTAGTTGGAGGCTAATTACTTCACAATATTGTAGTGGTTTTTGTCATACATTGATATGAATCAGCCTTGTATTTACATGTATTCCCCATCCTGATCCCCCCTCCCACCTCCCTCTCCACCTGATTCATCTGGGTCTTCCCAGTGCACCAGGCCCGAGCACTTGTCTCATGCATCCAGCCTGGGCTGGTGATCTGTTTCACCATAGATAATATACATGTTTCGATGCTATTCTCTCGAAACATCCCACCCTCACCTTCTCCCACAGAGTCTAAAAGTCTGTTCTGTACATCTGTGTCTCTTTTTCTGTTTTGCATATAGGGTTATCGTTACCATCTTTCTAAATTCCATATATATGCATTAGTATACTGTAATGTTCTTTATCTTTCTGGCTTACTTCACTCTGTATAATGGGCTCCAGTTTCATCCATCTCATTAGAACTGATTCAAATGAATTCTTTTTAATGGCTGAGTAATATTCCATGGTGTATATGTACCACAGCTTCCTTATCCATTCATCTGCTGATGGGCATCTAGGTTGCTTCCATGTCCTGGCTATTATAAACAGTGCTGCGATGAACATTGGGGTGCACGTGTCTCTTTCAGATCTGGTTTCCTCGGTGTGTATGCCCAGCAGTGGGATTGCTGGGTCATATGGCAGTTCTATTTCCAGTATTTTAAGAAATCTCCACACTGTTCTCCATAGCGGCTGTACTAGTTTGCATTCCCACCAACAGTGTAAGAGGGTTCCCTTTTCTCCACACCCTCTCCAGCATTTATTGCTTGTAGACTTTTGGATAGCAGCCATCCTAACTGGCATGTAATGGTACCTCATTGTGGTTTTGATTTGCATTTCTCTGATAATGAGTGATGTTGAGCATCTTTTCATGTGTTTGTTAGCCATCTGTATGTCTTCTTTGGAGAAATGTCTGTCTAGTTCTTTGGCCCATTTTTTGATTGGGTCATTTATTTTTCTGGAATTGAGCTTCAGGAGTTGCTTGTATATTTTTGAGATTAATCCTTTGTTGCTTCGTTTGCTATTATTTTCTCCCAATCTGAGGGCTGTCTTTTCACCTTGATTATAGTTTCCTTTGTTGCACAAAAGCTTTTAAGTTTAATTAGGTCCCATTTGTTTATTTTTGCTTTTATTTCCAATATTCTGGGAGGTGGGTCATAGAGGATCCTGCTGTGATTTATGTTGGAGAGTGTTTTGCCTATGTTCTCTAGGAGTTTTATAGTTTCTGGTCTTACATGGACAAATTCTTAGAAAAGTATAACTTTCCAAAACTGAACCAGAAAGAAATAGATCTTAACAGACCCATCACAAGCAAGGAAATCGAAACTGTAATCAGAAATCTTCCAGGAAACAAAAGCCCAGGACCAGATGGCTTCACAGCTGAATTCTACCAAAAATTTAGAGAAGAGCTAACACCTATCTTACTCAAACTCTTCCAGAAAATTGCAGAAGAAGGTAAACTTCCAAACTCAATTTATGAGGCCACCATCACCCTAATTCCAAAACCAGACAAAGATGCCACAAAAGAAGAAAACTACAGGCCAATATCACTGATGAACATAGATGCAAAAATCCTTAACAAAATTCTAGCAAACAGAATCCAACAACATATTAAAAAAAATTATACATCATGACCAAGTGGGCTTTATCCCAGGAATGCAAGGATTCTTTAATATCCACAAATCAATCAATGTAATACACCACATTAACAAATTGAAAGATAAAAACTATATGATTATCTCAATAGATGCAGAAAAAGCCTTTGACAAAATTCAACATCCATTTATGATAAAAACTCTCCAGAAAGCAGGCACAGAAGGAACATACCTCAACATAATAAAAGCTATATATGACAAACCCACAGCAAGCATCACCCTCAATGGTGAAAAATTGAAAGCATTTCCCCTGAAATCAGGAACAAGACACGGGTGCCCACTCTCACCACTACTATTCAATATTTTCTATTTTCTTAAGTGAAAGTAAGAAATTTTTACTAAAATGTAAAGTATTAAAATATACTAAAGGTGGCACTGTTGCTTCATGTTAACCAGAGGCCAAACTTTTTAAAGTTTTATAATAGTTTTAGGCCTTACATTTTATCATGAGTTGTAACAAAGTAAATCTTTGAAAAAAATTAAACTAATATATTTTATTTTTCATATAAATTAGATATTGAGTTTAAATCAGTTAATGGGGCAACATTTCCATTAATTTACATATAACTTTAAATTGTGTCACCAATGTATTAATGAAAGAAACACTTCACCAATTTATATTGGATATATTTATAATTGAAAAGTAAGCTAAGTTAATAATTTCAAGACATTGATAACTTAATTACTCAAAAATGTATCTCACTCTTAAGGTTATAGTTTGTAGGCTATGGGTTGTAAATATAATTGACAAATGGAAGTGGACACATTGGCATTTTTTAATTTAAACAAATTAGCTACCCAAAAAAAGCACATTTATAAGCAAGAAATTACAGAATGATTATTCTGAATTCAAAAGCTATGTAACTTTCAAAAAGATTGTCCAACATATTTTTTCAAATAAAAAAATTTCCTAGCTCATTTTAAATACAATTCAATCCTGAATTTTTTTGCTACTTTAAGCAAAGGTGACACAAGGTGTCATTTAATTTTAGCAGCTGATCATTCACACTTAAAATTGTCAAATGTGATGTCAAAAAAGAAGACATGTAATTATTCCTAAAGACATTTTCTAGTTGGAACACACAATAATGATAAAACCAGTTTTTGAAGTGCCACTGGGTTCTAGGAACTTTATACATATTATCTTGGATCTTCATAACAACTCTGAAACAGACGAGTTACTATATAACACAGAAGTTATTCTAATTTTACAGGCGATAAATAACCCAGTTTCCACTACTCAAATGTATGGTAGCTTAGCCACTCTACTATATCTCTCCATTTAATGTTAACTTCCTCTAAAAAACTTAATTCATACTATTAATTAGTACCATAACCAAGATCTATATTTTACATTATTCCAGTTCTTAAATTATACTACTGTGTTCAGATACTGAAAATCCACCTATGCTGGATTTTGAACTTAAGAAACATACACACTGTACATTACATCCCTGGGGGTTGTTTATCTTATAACCAGAAGTTCGTGTATTTTGACCACATTTACTTATTTTATATATCCCCCAGCCTCCTCTTTGGCAACCACCAATCTGTTCAACGTTTCTATGAGTTATCTTATTTCAGATTCTGCATATAAGTGAGTTCATATAGCATTTGGCTTGCTCTGTCTGACTTTTTTCCCACTTTTCATAATATCCTCAAGCTTTATTCACCTTGTTGCAAAAGGCAGGTTTTCCTTATTTTCATGGCCGAATAATATTCCATTATATATGTATGTGTCTATATATATATGTATGTATATGTCTTTACCCATTCATCAATCAATTAGCAATTAGGTTGTTTGCATGTCTTGGCTATTGTAAATAATGTTGCCATGACCATGGAGGTACAGATATCTCTTGACAATAATGATTTCATTTCCTTAGAACTTATACCCAGAAGTGGAAATTGCTAGATCTCATCACAGTACTATTTCTAATTTTTTGAGGAATCTTCATCCTCTATCTATAGTGGCTGCACAAATATACATTTCCATTAACAGTGTAATAATGGTTCTGCTTTTTCCATATTCTCTCCAATGCCCACTATCTCTTATCTTTTTGGTAATAGCCATTCTAATAAAATATCTCATTGTGGTTTTGAATCATGTTTCCCCAATGATTAGCAACGTTGACCATCTTTTCATGTGTCTGTTGGCCATCTGTATGTGTTCCTTGGAAAAATGTTATTCAGATCCTTTGCCCATTTTTTAATTGCA
This sequence comes from Cervus canadensis, assembly GCF_019320065.1. Lineage (NCBI taxonomy): Eukaryota > Metazoa > Chordata > Mammalia > Artiodactyla > Cervidae > Cervus > Cervus canadensis. Next base: position 19,075,104 of record NC_057418.1, on the reverse strand, counting down.
TTGTTTCTTTTCTTGATACTGAGTTAAATGATTTCTTTATATATATATGTTTATATGTATGTGTTTTATGTTTATATATATATGTTTATTAACCATCAGATACCTGGTTTGCAAATATTTTCTCCCATTCCATAAGTTGCTTTTCATTATGTTGATAGTTTCCCTTGACATATTATTGTCAGTTTACACAATCCAGATCTAAGTATCATCCTAGCCCTTTGCACCATCAAGAAGTAATGTCATCTTTTAGGAGTTGCCTTGTGGATGCCAGCAGAATGCTGCTTTTTATGGTGGAGCAGGTATTTCTGATGATGGAAGAAGGTGGTAGATGCATAATGCAGGTATATAGGGCACAGCAGCGGAGAGACAGGAAGACACAGGACAGAGAATTTTTTTTAATATTTCAACTTAGCTAGTCTTGCCATAGTTGTGAACTTTATTTCACAGTAGTAAGTGCATTTTTAGTTTTGTAAGAAATTGAAACTCTTCCAACTTGACTGCACCATTTTGTATTCCCGTCATCAGTGTGTGAAAATTTCTGTTGCTCTGCACTCTGAGCAGCTTTTGGTATTGTATTATGCTCTTCTGTAGTGTACAATTTTATTTTTAAAATAATGTACATAGGATAATTTTATGATGGGTAATCTTGCTTGAAATTTGAAAAGAATATACATTGAAAATATTCATTTCTTTAGATTTAATTATTGTACTTGATAAGGGTGGCTCAGTGGTAAAGAATCTGCCTGCAATGCAGGAGATGCAAGATGCAAGATGTTCTATCCCTGAACCGGGAAGGTCACCAGGAATAGGAAATGGCAACCCACCCCCACTATTCTTGCCTGGAAAATTCCATAGACTGAGGAGCCTGGCAGGCTGCAGTCCATAGGCTTGCAAAGAGTTGGATATGAGCATGCACACATGCAATATATGTTTAACAGTAGAGGCTGTTTCAGATTTTTTAAGAATCAAAAGCATCATTCTACTTTTTCCTGTTCAGAAATATTGAGAATAGTTTACATTTTGAAAAAAAAAACCTGAATTCTCTGTCAGTGGAAGATTCTTTTTCTCTTAAATATTTTAAAAACATATCTTTAAAGTTATATTTTTAATAACTTGGACAAAAATAATTTATAATTAGGAAAGTTTAGAGTACCTTGGTTAGATAATCATCAAGTAATTTTTACTAACTGGACAAAATTTATTTAAACTTAACTAAACAATCATATATTTTTTGGTTTTCATAACCAAATAGTGAAAATGTTGAAACACATAATCAGTTAATAGAACAGGAAATGCCACTGGATTAAAGCATAAATTTTAAGCAATAATGTTTTAGTAATTACATGAAAAATTTACTGCTAAATATGTATAGATGATATAAAATGCAGGAATAGTATTTGGAGTGACATACCTTTGTTATCATTTTTCTCTAAGTCTTTTAGTGCTTGAACAAACATCTGTTGACTTTCAGTGAGAGGCCAACTGTTATATAACACCGAACACTGTATAATATACTTGTATACCTGGAAAAATACAATATTTAAGTATAAACAATAAAAATAAACATAGTATATGCTTAATCATTTATTATTTTAGGCACATAATAAATGCATTTTTTCTGGATCATACAATAATGATTTAATTAAATACTGTTAGATGGTCTCCAAAATTCTGTAATACCACAGTCTATAATATCCTCATATTCCCACCAGTACTATTATATATTCTAGCATTTATAATTTTTGCATTTATGTTTATAAGATAAATTTATTTTAATTTTATTACTCAGTTTTGGAATCTGAATTACATTAATCTCTTAAAAAAGACTGGAAGGTTTGTACTGTTTTTCTATTTTCTAGAATAATTTACTCCTCAAAAGTCTGTTAGATCTATCCTGTAAAGCCGCTAGGCCTATGCTTTTTGGAAAGGTATGACTTTGATTATCATTTGTCTTATTATTCTTATTATTTCATATTTTCTACTTTTTGTGGAGCAGCTAGTCTCTTCTTCCTCCTATCCCAGGAATTTTACATTTAAAACAATTTTTCTAAGTTTTAAATCAGCTAGTGTGTGTGTGTGTGATCAGTTGCTCAATTGTGTCCAATTCTGTGGCCCCATGGACTGTAGCCTGCCAGGCTCCCCTGTCCATGGAATTTTCCAGTCAAGAATACTGGAGTGAGTTGCCATATCCTCCTAGAGGAGATCTTCCCAACCCAGGGACTGAATCTGTCTCTTGTGTCTTGCATTGGCAGACAGATTCTTTACCACTAGCACCACGTGGGAAGCTCTAGCTAGTATAAAGTTGTATATAATACTTAAAAAAAATTTAAACCTGTTTGCATTTATACCTTCATCCTATTTTTTGTTCTATATTTGATTCATTTATATTTTCTTTCTTTTTTCTTAATTGATTGGTCTTACAAAAAGCATGTCATCTTTATTAATCTTAAAAAGCTTAGAGTTTAATTGTTGTAGATTTTGTTCCTTGTTTCTTAAATTTTTACTCATTTTATCAATATTTTTTCTCCTTATTTTTGAGTTATTATTTTACTCATTCTCTAACTTTTTTGTTTCAATAGCTTAGCTCATTTGTTTGAATCATTCATATTTTCTGATGAATTAATTTAAAAATTCAACATTCCACTGAATGCTACTCTAGATGTGGTTTACAAATTTTGATTTATAGTTCTCATTTTTATTGAGCCCTTTGTATTTAATACTTTCTTTTTAAAGGATTTTTAAGCTAAAGAATTATTTAGTATATTTACTCTGTTTTCACATTTATGTGATTTTAAGCTGATAATTATTAATTTCTATATTATTAAATTATGTTCAGACAACAACTACACAATATAGTTTGGGTTTTTTTGAGGCTTCTTGTGTGTTCTATGAAAAAATATATTTATTTTTTATGAGGTGAAGTGTTCTATATAGATATCTAAGATGCCCATCAGCAGACGAATGGATAAAGAAGCTGTGGTACATATACACTATGGAATATTACTCAGCCATTAAAAAGAATTCATTTGAATCAGTTCTAATGAGATGGATGAAACTGGAGCCCATTATACAGAGTGAAGTAAGCCAGAAAGATAAAGACCAATACAGTATACTAACGCATATAGATGGAATTTTAAAAGATGGTAATGATAACCCTATATGCAAAACAGAAAAAGAGACACAAATATACAGAACAGACTTTTAGACTCTGTGGGAGAAGGCGAGGGTGCGATGTTCTGAGAGAACAGCATTGAAACAAGTACACTATCAAGGGTGAAACAGATCACCAGCCAAGGCTGGATGCATGAGACAAGTGCTCAGGGCTGGTGCACTGGGAAGACCCAGAGGGATGGGATGGGGAGGGAGGCAGGAGGGAGGATCGGGATGGGGAACACATGTAAATCCATGGCTGATTCATGTCAATGTATGGCAAAAACCACTACAATATTGTAAAGTAATTAGCCTCCAACTAATAAAAATAAATGAAAACAAACAAAACAAAAAAAAAGATTAAGCTTATACTTAATATTTCAAATCCTAATGATCAAATGTCTCTTGTTTTTCAACTTAATTTACTCTTTTCTGAAATTTATGTGTTAAAATATTCAAGTATTAATTGCTAATTGATTTTTCTATGTAATTCTGTGTATGCTCAGTTGCTCAGTTATGTCCGACTGTAGTCATGTCCCATGGACTGTAGCCCACCAGGCTCCTCTGTCCATGGAATTCTCCAGGCAAGGATACTGGAGGCTTGCCATTTCTTTTTCCAGGGGAGCTCCCTGATCTGGGGATCAAACTTGAGTATCCTACATTGGCAGGTGGATTCTTTACTGCTGAGCCACCAGAGAAGCCCAATCTGTCATATTAAGACTTGGTTTTGACATTTTGTTTTTATTTCTTTTAATTAATTCATTTTCTTGACCTCCAATGGATAAATCATGTTTTCATTTGCTGCCTTAAATTATATACATTGTTCTTTATTTCTTCAATTTTAGGAAAAGAATTGTTATGTTTATGTTAAACTTTTAGGAGTAGTACAGTTGAATAAATCTTCTAAATATTAATTACCTGCTGTGGTGTGCTAGCATTTTCATCCATAGTGGGTATATAACTGGTTTCTTCATCCATAATAGGCTGACCAGTGTCTACTATTGCACTTCCAGGCCTTTTATAGGATTTCTGACCTCCTGCAGATTTTTTCTTGATGTATAAATCTTGCTCTTTCTTTAAAGCAGTATGAGTTGAAAGAATTTGCTTGCTGGCTGAATATGAGAAATATTATGTTAAAATATGTGGAATACATAATCATTACTGTGTTATTTATTATATCCTTATAAAACACACTCAAAGGGACAGGTCAATTTATTTTGTTTTCATGAGATAAAAAACATCTCTGGCTTCTAGGAAATATCCTGGTCTTAAAGAAACACTATAATGGTATATGACTTGGATAGAACAATGCATTTTCTGATTGCTAACCACTGATTTTTACAAGAATGTACAATTCAACAAATTCTTGTTCATTCTGTGCCATTTGAATGACAATAAACTAATACCACATGTTCTGACTACTTCAGTGTTTAATACTATGCACATGCATGTTATTATAATTTTTAATGTCTGTATTATTTCATAATTGACAAATCATATGAGTAACATTACTCATGTGATTTGTTAATTAAATGCAGCTATCAAATGATATAATTTACATAAGTTCTTAGTCCTAGATGGAGTTCCCATAAAAATAAATTTCTTACATAGAAATTTAATAAACTAGTTGTAAAATCTATACATTGAGGGTATAAAACATTGTGAGAGAAATTAAAGATATATGTTTATTATATATATATCGATATATGTATATCGATATATATATATATATAAAGATATATGTTCATAGACCAGAAAACTCAATTTTGTTAAGATGCCAATGCTCCCCAAGTTTAATAAAATTCCAGTAAAAATCTAAAGCTATAAACCATATGGTATATCCATACAAAGGAATAATACTCAACAATATAAAAAAGAATGGAGTAGCAACAACATAGATGTATCTTAAAAACATGCTGAACGTGCTAAGTATTTACTTTTTATGAAGTTTTAGAAGATGCAAAACTAGTTTATTGTGACGGGAATGTGAACAGTGCTTGCCTCTTTGGGTGTTGGGAAATTGAATAGAAATAACCTGAGGGAATTTTTCCAGGTAACAGAAATGTTCCATATCTTGTTAAGAGTGTAGGTCACACTGATAGATAAACTTATCAAAACTCATCAACTTAGATTTATTTTTTTGCTCTATGTAGATTATACTTCAATAAAAAATTAAAAATGAATCACAAAGTCCCTATCCTTTCCTTCATTACTTTCTTCAAATGTGTACTTAATCATTCATAACCACTGTTATGAAAAATATTTGAGACAAATATTAAATAAGGAAAACATTTTTCTTAATATATGATAGTCTACACATAAATTAGATGAAAACAACTGATTCTAATAAAAAATGGGCAAAGCACTCAAAATTTTTTTCAAAGAAGGTAATATTAAAAGGTGATATATAAAATACATAAAAATATGCTTAAACTGCTATAATGGTAAGCAAAATATAAATAAATCTTCTTCAGCATTCAAACTGAAATCAGAAGTATGAAAAACCAAAAAATATGATAACACTGTCATTCAGGAGAGTGGGTAAAAGAATATAAATTTATGCAAACTCAATGGAGGGTGATTTGGCAATATATACCAAAATCACTACTGTCTGTACCCAGTGACTCAACAGTTCTACTTCTAAGCATTTATCTAATATATGCATATTACATGTTTAGAAAAATGTTTATTCACATTTCTTTAAAAAATTAAGTACTGTTTATATAAACTATTGATTAGATAAACATCACTATCAGTAGGAGACTGGTTGCATTAATTATGATAAATCATCAACAAATTTGAACCTTATACAACTATATGAAATAAAATGTTTTACTACTACTCATCCATATTTCTTCCTCAAATCCTCAATTGCTTAGATTTGAAGGAAAGTTATGACCAACCTAGACAGCATATTGAAAAGCAGAGACATTACTTCGTCAACAAAGGTTCGTCTAGTCAAGGCTATGCTTTTTCCAGTAGTCATGTATGGATGTGAGAGTTGGACTATAAAGAAAGCTGAGCACAGAAGAGTTGATGCTTTTGAACTGTGGTGTTGGAGAAGATTCTTGAGAGTCCCTTGGACTGCAAGGAGATCCAACCAGTCCATCCTAAAGGAAATCAGTCCTGAATATTCATTGGAAGGACTGATGCTAAAGCTGAAACTCCAATACTTTGGCCACCTGATGTGAAGAGCTGACTCATTTGAAAAGACCCTGATGCTGGGAAAGATTGAAGGCAGGAGGAGAAGTGGATGACAGAGGATGATGTGGTTGGATGGCATCACCGACTCAATGGACATGGGTTTGGGTGGACTCCGAGAATTGGTGGTGGACAGGGAGGTCTGGTGTGCTGTGGTTCATGGGTTTGCAAAGAGTCGGATATGACTGAGCAACTGAACTGAACTGAAGAAAATTTTGTGGAAAATTATGAATTTTATAGTGCCCTTACAGCATGAATACTGATGTAAAATATTATTCCTAATAAGTATATGAAATATACAGACATGCTTTTAAAATGTCCATGAGATAGCAAAAAACCTAAAGAGGCTTAATATTTTTGTTCCTAGCTCATTTCAAAGCCTTCAATATCTTTGCAATGGAATTTATTCCTTCTTTAGTACCATATAATGTTTGTTTACAGGCTTCCCTGGTGTCTCAGATGGTAAAGAAACTTCCTGAGATGCAAGATCCCGGGTCTGGAAGATTCTCTGGAGAAGGGAATGGCAACCCACTCTAGTATTCTTGCCTGGAGAATCCCATGGACAGAGGACCCTGGCGGGCTATAGTCTGTGGGGTCTCAAAGAGTCAGACATGACTGAGCGACTTAACACTTTACTTTTCTGTGTTTGCTTACAGAATATATAACTTAATCTGTCACGTCCCATTTCACTACAAATATAACACACATAAACACATTTTTTGCATGTATTTTTGGTGAGGGCCTTCCAGAAATACACACAGTAAAAAATTCATAAATGGATATGTTTCCAAGAGAAGCACCTTAAAAAACCTTTAGAAAGGAAAAAAATTCAATATCTGCTTATATGATTCATAAACATAAACTAATAGCATTCTTTAAAAATAAGATTCTGTCTGACATCTAAATAAAGAAAATATCTAATCTATGATAGCTACTCTATCAACTTCTATGGAGAAAATTTTCAACTGTTTCTGTGAACCATAAAGAAGTCCTGAATAGATGGAAATAAACAGCCTTTACTTGCATAGAAATTCAATACCATGAAGGTATAATTAATCTATATATTCAAAACAATCAAAAGGAAAATGATGTTTTGGTTTCAGGGGAAATTTAAGATATTGTATTTAAGTTCATTTAGAAATACAATTATGAAATAGAAGCATTTTGTAAAAGAAGAACATTCTTGGATAATGGCTCTAATTTGGGGTCAATTTCTGAATTATGTTCTCATTATTTTTCTCCTTCATTGCTGTCACTTTCCTGGCCAGAAGTAAAAAAAAAAAAAAAATACCATTGTGTCAAATGTTTATGTGTGATTCTCTTGCTAAAGCTAACTTTTTAAAAAAATTAATTAATTTCTTGAAGGATAATTGCTTTACAGAATTTTGTTGTCTTCTGTCAAACCTCAACACGAATCGGCCATAGGTATACTTATATCCCCTCCCTTTTGAAACTCCCTCCATCTCCCTCCCCACCCCACCCCTCTAGGTCGAGGCAGAGCCCCTGTTTGAGTTTCCTGAGCCATACAGCCAACTCCCATTGGCTATTTTTACATATGATAATGTAAATTTCCATGTTACTCTTTCCCTACATCTCACCCTCTCTTCCCCTCTCCCCATGTCCACAAGTCTATTCTCCATGTCTGTTTCTCCACTGTTGCCCTGTAAATAAATTCTTCAGTACCACTTTTCTAGATTCTATATATATGTGTTAGAATATAGTATTTATCTTTCTCTTTCTGATTCACTTCACTCGGCATAATAGGTTCTAGGTTCATCCACCTCATTAGAACTGACTCAAATGCGTTCCTTTTTATGGCTGAGTAATGGCAACCCACTCCAGTATTCTTGCCTGGAGAATCCCATGGACAGAGGAGCCTGGTAGGCTACAGTCCACGGGGTTGCAAAGAGTCGGACTCGACTGAGCAACTTCACTTTCACTTTACTATTACTCAGTCGCAAAGAGTCGGACATGACTGAGTGACTGGACTGAACTGAATATTACTCAGCCATAAATTGCTAACTTTTAAAGGGAAATAATGATAAGCTATATGAGCAGGAGGAGAAGGGGACGACAAAGGATGAGATGGTTGGATGGCATCACCGACTGAATTTGAGGAGTTTGAGCAAGCTCCAGGAGTTGGTGATGGACAGTGAAGCATAGCGTGCTGCAGTCCATGGGTTGCAAAGAGTCGGACACGAATGAGCGACTAAACTGAATTGAACTGATACGCTAAGCTAGTGTTTGCCTCTGTGAATATAAATCAAAAACTTTGGAGAGTAACGTTAGGGGCAATTAGTTACTTAAAGAAAAGATGTAAGGCTATAAACAGGATAGGCGAATCGCCTACAGTACCTGCTAAAGTTTTGGAATTACAGTATTCCTGCATGAAGTAAAGCAAAAAAAAAAAAAAATCTGTACAGCATGGATTAGAGAAAAGAAAACAGTCATCTTCAAGAGTAAGAGTGGCATTTGGACTAGCAAAACCTAATAGTACCCTTACTGGTGTTAACATACTTGAAGAGAAATATGTATAAATATTATATTTTGTTATTTGGGCTTATCCAAATAAATATATAGAAATGGTGCAGGCAGATTGGCATGAAAAGGCAGAAAGACGAACTAGTACTGAAAATGATCTAGAGGATGTTCAGAGATGAAGGGAGAAAGATGGGAGGAAAGGAGACATGATCTGAATTAATTTGCTGTTTTAACTAAGCTCATTGTATTACTGATATAATAGGGAATTTCCCACCTTCCTGTGTCTAAAGCATGACATTTGTGCCCTAATTGTGTCATTACAATGTAGTGTCTTCTCAATTCTCTGCTCCTCCAGATTTTCATTCATATTGGAAAGGAATGTCCCTGGACTGTAATAACAGTTTTCAGGGTCAATAAGAGAGGAGAAAAAGAGTCCTGATTTGGTTGCATTTATTTTAAAAAGGAGAAAGAAAAGAAAAGTGTGAATATTAGAAAATAGGTAACAGGTAAATCCTTTTTAGTAATTTGCTTATATACTTGAGATAATCAGCATAAATGCTATTGGGAATAATGAGAGATCAGGAAGAATGCCAGCCACCACATAGTTATGCAAAGATTAGCTAGACAGTAAAATCAATTTTAAAATAAAGCATGAAGGCAGAAATCAGAAAAGGCAAGCTTATCAAAATAAATATAAGTGGATTACATCACCCCATTTCAGAGATTAGAATCTTAGATTTAGTGGGAAAAAATACCCATTTATAAGAGAAAGGTTGAAAAGCTAAATGTGTGAACCAAAATGAACAGGCAAATGATAACAAATGAAGAACCAGCATTACTATCATACAATCTATTAAAGTTGAAAAAATACTGCTTTACATTCATTTTTAAAATACAGCATATCAATAAATATAAAGTAAATATAGAACTTTTTTCAACTAACAATGTAACATATAGATATGTAAACTGGAAAATATTAGATATAAATTTGTACACATTTCACAATTAAAATAGATGTTAACATATTTTTTCAAAAAATTACAAGCCAATAAGATAAAATGTAAATGACAATTGAAATTTTAAATATTGAAACTAGCAAGTTTTCTTTTTATTATATATACATAGAGAGGATGTATGTGTGGGTGCGCATGTATTTAGACATCAAATCATTTACCTCCAAAATAGAGAATAAGTGTTCTTTATAAAACTCAATGTAATACTAACCAAAACTGATTTGAATTAGGTCACAGTGAAAACATCTATCCAATGCTCAACATAGAAAATGTATAAATCACACTAATTCCAAAAGTTTAAGTAGATATTAACAACAGAAGACCAGCTAAAACAGTTATTTGGAAATTGTAAAAATATTACAATAGTTAAAAGTTAAAGGGAAAATATGATCTAACAAGCCAAATAAAATAGTATATTCAAAACACAGGAATGTATTGAAACATCATGGATAAATAAGTTTTATTTCAAGAATGTATTCCAAATTAAAAATTAATTTATGAGACTCAAAGGGATAAACTTTGATGATTTTTTATAAACAAAGAAGTAATCAATAAAGTTCCAAACTTATATTAAAATCCTTAGCTATCAATAGAGAAAAACTTTCTTAAATATTATAAAGGGTATTTATCAGAAGTCAACAACAAACATCATACTGAATAGTAAATGCTCTAAGCCTTCCTATTTAAGAAAAACAAGTATATCATCATCACTCTTATTTAACATAGGTTTGAAGGCCCCAACCAATGTCACAAATAAGAAAAACAAATGTTAATTACCAAAACTGGTAATCTACTTTTGTTTAAAATGAGAATGTAAAAATGGACAGTAGAGGTGTAAAAGCTAATATACTAACAGTATTTCTTTTTTCTGGGTTGTATGATTACAAAGGATTTCTTGCTGCCTTGTTTATAATTTTCTATTTTTCAGCTTTCTACATTGGGCCTGTGTTACTTTTATAGTCATAACCAAGTTATTAAAAGAAATGAATATATCTTACAGTATCACTGTTATCCCTTATTTCAGAAATAATTTTATTAATTAAAAGCTCTTGTGACTATTACATTGCAGGTAATAATTTCAACACTTTTATTAATTTTAATAAGTAGAATATTTTCTAAAAATAATAAATTTGGAATAAAAGTAAAAAAAGAGACACAGATGTAAAGGACAGTCTTTTGGACTCTGTGGGAAACAGTGAGGGTGGGATGATTTGAGAGGGTAGCGTTGAGACGTGTATGTTATCATATGTGAAGCAGATCACTGGTTCAGGTTCGATGCATGAAGCAGGGCGCTCAGGGCTGGTGCACTGGGATGACTCTGGGGGATGGGATGCGGAGGAAGGTGGGAGAGGGGTTCAGGACGGGGAACACATGTGCACCTGTGACTGATTCATGTCGATATTTGGCAAAAACCACTACAATATTGTAAAGTAATTAGCCTCCAATTAAAATAAATTGGTTAATTAAAAATTATTTCAAAATAATAAAAATCTATTTCTTATTTGAAAATCTGAGCGGGCTCAAGTAATAAAGTCTTTAAAGTACAATTATAACAAATCTATCTTCAGGGACTAATGTCATGCACAAATGCAATAGTTTTCTAAAAATACTATGGTATCAAATTTTACCGATTTTACTTGTTATTTTATCTTAAAACATTTTAACCATCAGTTACATAAATATCTGTTTATGAATCTATGTACAACCAATTTTAAAAGCCACACTTACACTGGGAGCTCAAGTCTTTCTCATTCCCCAAGAAGTTAATTGCTGGTATGATAGCTTGACCCTTCCCGGTGGAGCTCACGATAACTTCTTCATTTTCTAAGATCTGTAGTTTGATGAATACATCTGGTTTGGATGTGCGAACATGTATTGTAATAGGATGTGGCAATGCAACTTTAACCGAATACCTGTAAAGAAAAACATTCATCTTTATCAACAGTCTTTTCTTCAAACCACTGAGGAAATTGTATCATTTACTGATATGATAATCTACAAGTAAACCTACTTTAGACAGTCAGTTAAAATCCTGGAAATGTTAGTGCTATTATAGACTTTGGAAAAAGATCCCAGTATGCTCGGGTAAAATGAAATTACATATGAGGTGTTTATTACTATCACATCCCAAGCAGAGATATGTAACATTTTATTTAGATATGATATACACTCACTGATAAAATTTGATAGATTGCAAACTACTGCCACATAGCACCTTTCCACCATGCCCTTCTCTCAGTGGAACAAACAGCACGGCTGGCAGTAGCTTTCAAAACTTCACTGTCAAGAGTTTTCTTTGAGCCCCAAAAATAGAAATCAAAAGTAGTACTTGTCACCTGTGCTCTCACCCTTTAACCATGCTGGTTGGGAAACTCTCGGAAAAAGAATGAAAATATGCACTCTAATTCCTTCCTAACTCTGTCCCTTAATGCCGTCTAAGATCTCTAGTCTTTTTGTTGGGGTTCTTTCCTACTTTAGGTGAATCCTTGCAAATGCTCAGGATTCTATAAACTTTCAGTTTCTCTATGAACTTGCTTTTCTATCTTCTCTCTTCTGTATCTTAAGTTTCCCTACTTTACTACTTCTTGATTTTGGCTTTTGTACCCATGGAGGTCTCACCTGTTTAAAAACAGATCAAAACAAGACAAAAACCAAACTGAAAAATATCTTCACTCAACCCCGCTGTTCAGCCTCAGCTCTATTTTACTCCCCAGCTTACAGTCCAAGGAGAGTTGTCAACTTCTATTGTCTCAGCTCATCACCTTCCGCTCACTCACAACACCCTACTCTGCCCCCAACAAGGTGCTAAATTTGCTCTTGCCATGGTTTCAAGCAGCTTGTCACTACCCTAGTGAAATCTCAGTTCGCATCTTCCTTGACCTCTCAGGGGAATTTGACAGGGTTCAATCAACCCTCATTTCTTCTTTCTTCAAAAAACTTTCCCCAGGGGCATAACAATTTTAGTACCTCCTATTTCAGGGGTGATTTTTTTAGACGTCTCTCACATCGACATTCTCATAAATATCAGAGAATCTTAATATTCTGTCCAGGATCTGACTCTTTTTGTACAAACTTTCCCAGTCACTTCAATAGGCAGAAATAGAATAATCATTTTCAAATCCATGTTTCCAGTCCAGCATCCCTATGCAATGTCCCTCAGACATTTCACTGGTCTACCAAGTTTAACACGTAAAAATGAATTAATCGTCTTTCTGTTGCCCAACCAGCAAATAGAGTCCTCTTCCTGAAACCTCTATTTAAATAAACAACACTTACTCTCCAACAGTTTCCCAAGTCAAACCATAATCAGCCAAGATTGTCCACTTCACTTCCTTGATATCTTAAAATCCTTTATTTTCCCTCTAGATTCACTGTCACTGTTTGTTATAGGTTAAATTGTTTCCTCTCAAAAACCTGCTGGAGTCCTAACCGTTAGCACCTCACCATGCCCCCATTCTTGGAGATATTATCTTTCAGAAATCATCAAGTTAAAATGAGGACCTTATGAAAAGGAGAAATCTGGAGAGAGACACAGGGAGAATGGTGCATGAAGAGGAATACAAAGACCAGGGTTATAAACCTACAAGCCAAAGAATGCCAATGATCAACAACCTCTAGAAGATAGAGAAAGCATGGGGTATTTTCTCCCTCACAGCCATCAGCAGGAATCAGTTCAGCTGACGCTTCGATCTCCCAAATTTCAATGAAAGGGAATCACGTATTTAATCATGTGTGTTAGAAAGGTAACTATTCCAGTAGTAAAGGATGGATATGTAATGAATAGGGGCTTCCCTGGAGGCTCAGATGGTAAAGAATCTGCCTGCAATGTGGGAGACCCGGCTTTGATCCCTGGGTCAGGAATATATCCTGTAGAAGGGCATGGCTACACACCCCAGTATTCTTGCCTGGAGAATTCCATGGACAGAGGAGTCTGGAGGGCTAGAGTCCATGACAGTCACATGGAGTTGGGCACAACTGAGAGACTAACACATATGTAATGAATAAGGTGATAGAGAAAGAGAGAGAGAGAAATAGAGAATATAAAGAAAAAGAGTGAATATAATGGAGAAATATATTCCAGAAACACAGTGTTTCTGTAGATAAAACATAATGAGACTATGAAGTAGCAGAGGACAATTAGAATAAAGAGGAGGGCACAAGGATATAAAATTAACACACAGAAATCCCTTGCATTCCTATATACTAACAATGAAAAAACAGAAAGAGAAATTAAGGAAACAATACCATTCACCATTGCAACAAAAAGAATAAAATACTTAGGAGTACATCTACCTAAAGAAACAAAAGACCTATACATAGAAAACTATAAAACATTGATGAAAGAAATCAAAGAGGACACAAACAGATGGAGAAACATACCGTGTTCATGGACTGGAAGAATCAATATTGTCAAAATGGCTATTCTACCCAAAGCAATCTATAGATTCAATGCAATCTCTATCAATCTACCAACGGTATTTTTCACAGAACTAGAAAAAATAATTTCACAATTTGTATGGAAATACAAAAAACCTCGAAAGCCAAAGTAATCTTGAGAAAGAAGAATGGAACTGGAGGAATCAACCTGCCTGACTTCAGACTCTACTACAAAGCCACAGTCATCAAGACAGTATGGTACTGGCACAAAGACAGAAATATAGATCAATGGAACAGAATAGAAAGCCCAGAGATAAATCCACGAACCTATGGACACCTTATCTTTGACAAAGGAGGCAAGGATATACAATGGAAAAAAGACAACCTCTTTAACAAGTGGTGCTGGGAAAACTGGTCAACCACTTGTAAAAGAATGAAACTAGAACACTTCTAACACCATACACAAAAATAAACTCAAAATGGATTAAAGATCTAAATGTAAGACCAGAAACTATAAAACTCCTAGAGGAGAACATAGGCAAAACACTCTCCGACATAAATCACAGCAGGATCCTCTATGACCCACCTCCCAGAATATTGGAAATAAAAGCAAAAATAAACAAATGGGACCTAATGAAACTTAAAAGCTTTTGCACAACAAAGGAAACTATAAGTAAGGTGAAAAGACAGCCCTCAGATTGGGAGAAAATAATAGCAAATGAAGAAACAGACAAAGGATTAATCTCAAAAATATACAAGCAACTCCTGCAGCTCAATTCCAGAAAAATAAATGACCCAATCAAAAAATGGGCCAAAGAACTAAACAGACATTTCTCCAAAGAAGACATACAGATGGCTAACAAACACATGAAAAGATGCTCAACATCACTCATTATTAGAGAAATGCAAATCAAAACCACAATGAGGTACCATTACACGCCAGTCAGGATGGCTGCTATCCAAAAGTCTACAAGCAATAAATGCTGGAGAGGGTGTGGAGAAAAGGGAACCTCTTACACTGTTGGTGGGAATGCAAACTAGTACAGCCGCTATGGAGAACAGTGTGGAGATTTCTTAAAAATACTGGAAATAGAACTGCCATATGACCCAGCAATCCCACTGCTGGGCATACACACTGAGGAAACCAGGTCTGAAAGAGACACGTGCACCCCAATGTTCATGCAGCACTGTTTATAATAGCCAGGACATGGAAGCAACCTAGATGTCCATCAGCAGATGAATGGATAAGGAAGCTGTGGTACATATACACCATGGAATATTACTCAGCCATTAAAAAGAATTCATTTGAATCAGTTCTAATGAGATGGATGAAACTGGAGCCCATTATACAGAGTGAAGTAAGCCAGAAAGATAAAGAACATTACAGCATACTAACACATATATATGGAATTTAGAAAGATGGTAATGATAACCCTATATGCAAAACAGAAAAAGAGACACAGAAATACAGAACAGACTTTTGAACTCTGTGGGAGAAGGTGAGGGTGGGATGTTTCGAAAGAACAGCATGTATATTATCTATGGTGAAACAGATCACCAGCCTAGGTGGGATGCATGAGACAAGTGCTCGGGCCTGGTGCACTGGGAAGACCCAGAGGAATCGGGTGGAGAGGGAGGGGGGAGGGGGGATCGGGATGGGGAATACATGTAACTCCATGGCTGATTCATGTCAATGTATGACAAAACCCACTGCAATGTTGTGAAGTAATTAGCCTCCAACTAATAAAAATAAATTAAAAGAAAAAAAAAAGAGGAGGGCACAAAGGTGAGAGGTGTGTGGGAATTAAAACCAAAAGCTCTGATACATGAGAGAATGGAGTCCATGGTGAGGACTACTTATCTATGTATTCTCAGGGAGATGTGAGAATACATAGACAAGTATGAAAAGAAGGGTGAGTTGGCAGATAAGAAGAAATCTACACAAGAGAAAGTGAAAGAGGAGAGGGAAAAAGTTGGCTTAAAGCTCAACATTCAGAAAACTAAGACCATGGCATCCGGTCCCATCACTTCATGGCAAATAGATGGGGAAACAGTGGAATAAGTGGCTAACTTTATTTTGGGGGCGCTCCAAAATCACTGCAGATGGTGATCGCAGCCATGAAATTAAAAGATGCTTGCTCCTTGGAAGGAAAGTTATGACCAACCTAGACAGCATATTAAAAAGCAGAGACACTACTTTGCCAACGAAGGTCCGTCTAGTCAAGGCTATGGTTTTTCCAGTGGTCATGTATGGATGCGAGAGTTGGACTATGAAGAAAGCTAGCACCGAAGAATTGATGCTTTTGAACTGTGGTGTTGGAGAAGACTCTTGAGAGTCTCTTGGACTGCAAGGAGATCCAACCAGTCCATCCTAAAGAGATCAGCACTGGGTGTTCATTGGAAGGACTGATGCTGAAGCTGCAACTCTAATACTTTGGCTACCTGATGCAAACAGCTGACTCATTGGAAAAGACCCTGATGCTGGGAAAGACTGAGGGCAGGAGGAGAAGGGGATGAAAGAGCATGAGGTGATTGGATGGCATCACTGACTCGATGGACATGGGTTTGGGTGGACTCCAGGAGTTGGTGATGGACAGGGAGGCCTGGTGTGCTGCAGTTCATGGGGTGGCAAAGAGTCGGACATGACTGAGCAACTGAACTGAACTGAACTGAACACAAGAGAAGTGTTAGAGATGGAACAGAACAAAGAGAGAGTAAAAAGAAGGAAGAGTATTATGAAGAATGTTTAATGAAAGCCAAATAGGATGACTAAAGAGCCTTCGAGGAAGGTGAAAGAGGAGAGTGAAAAAGTTGACTTAAAACTCAACATTCAGGAAACTAAGATCAGGTATCCAGTCCCATCACTTCATGGCAATAAATAGGGAACAATGGAAACAGTGAGAGACTTTATTTTCTTGGACTCCAAAATCACCGCAGATGGTTACTGCAGCCATGAAATTAAAAGATGCTTGCTCCTTGAAAGAAAAGCTATGACAAACCTAGACAGCATATTAAAAAGCACAGACATTACTTTGCTATATAGGTCTGTATAGTCAAAGCTATGGTTTTTCCAGTAGTCATGTATGGATGTGAAAATTGGACCAGGAAGAAGTCTGAGCATCAAAAAATTGATGCTTTTGATGTGGTGTTGGAGAAGACTCTTGACAATCCTTTGGACTGCAAGGAGATCAAACAAGTTAATCCTAAAGAAAATCAATCCTGAATATTCATTGTAAGGACTGATGCTGAAGCTGAAACTCCAATACTTTGGCCACCTGATGCAAAGAGCTGACTTATTAGAAAAGACCCTGATGCTGGGAAAGATTGAAGGCAGGGAGGAGAAGGGGATGACAGAGGAAGAGATGGTTGTATGGTATCACCAACATGGATGGTGATGGACTTGAGCTCAAACTCAAAGGACATGAGTTTGAGCAAGCTCTGGGAGTTGGTAATGGACAGGGAAACCTGGCATGCTGCAGTCCATGGGGTCATGAAGAGTTGGACACAACTGAGTGACAGAACAACAACAAAAATAGGATGAGGACTAAGAAACCACATGTGCAACATAGGCTGTATCTTACATAACATTTATACAATCATATTGCTCTCTGTTTTCAAAGGAGTATAAAATTAAAGTTCAAAATTAGGATTTTACCAAAAAATTTATTATTTTTGATAATATCAATATTTAAATAAAATATTTAAATATAAAGTCAACTATTTAATACAAGATATTAATATTTTAAAGGAATGCATCTCCTTTCTGTTACATACCTGAATATAATTTTCTTATCATTGGGTATGTAATAATCTCTGATTTCCTTTATGGCAAAGGTATTACATGGAGGGTCTCGAGACAGGCACGGGAGTGGATGATAAGAACCAATGAGGCGCAGTTTCCATCGTGAGGATGACACATACATGTCACCAGTATATGCTTCAGCCACGAATGTATAGCCTTTCTACAACAAAGAAGAATTACACTGAAGTAAGTAATATTTTATTACTAGTTTTCAAAGATACAATGTATGGTTTCACTAGAGTTGGTAGTATAGTGGTGAGCATAGCTGCCTTCCAATATATGGGTGGTGCTAAATCACCGTTATGGCAGAAAGTGAAGATGAACTAAAAACCCTCTTGATGAAAGTGAAAGAGGAGAGGGAAAAAGTTGGCTTAAAGCTCAACATTCAGAAAACTAAGATCATGGCATCTGGTCCCATCACTTCCTGGCAAATAGATGGGGAGACAGTGGAAACAGTGTCAGACTTTATTTTTGGGGGCTCCAAAATCACGGTAGATGGTGATTGCAGCCATGAAATTAAAAGATGCTTACTCCTTGGAAGGAAAGTTATGACCAACCTAGATAGCATATTAAAAAGCAGAGACATTACTTTGCCAACAAAGGTCCGTCTGGTCAAGGCTATGGTTTTTCCAGTGGTCATGTATGGATGTGAGAGTTGGACTGTGAAGAAAGCTGAGTGCCGAAAAATTGATGCTTTTGAACTATGTTGTTGGAGAAGACTCTTGAGAGTCCCTTGGATTGCAAGGAGATCCAACCAGTCCATCCTAAAGGAGATCTGTCCTGGGTGTTCACTGGAAGGACTGATGCTGAAGCTGAAACTCCAATACTTTGGCCACCTGATGTGAAGAGCTGACTCATTGGGAAAGACCCTGATGCTGGGAGGGATTGGGAGCAGGAGGAGAAGGGGATGACAGAGGATGAGATGGCTGGATGTCATCACCGACTCTATGGGCACGAGTTTGAGTAAACTCCGGGAGTTTGTGATGGACAGGGAGGCTTGGTGTGCTGCGATTCATGGGGTCGCAAAGAGTTGGACACGACTGAGCGACTGAACTAAACTGAACTGAAATCACCTCAGCTGTGTCCGACTTTGTGCAATCCTATGGACTGTAGCCCGACAGGGTCCTCTAAGGGATTCTCCAGGCAAGAATACTGGAGTTGGATTGCCATACCCTCCTCCAGGGGATCTTCCTGACCCAGGTACTGAACCCATGTCTCTTATATCTCCTGCATTCACAGGCAGGTTCTTTACTATTAGCGCCACCTGGGAGGCCCCTCCCTGTATATGTTTTCACAGTACTAAAATGCTTTATCTTAATATACATAAAAATCTTCCAATCTCTTGGTAAGTGACAAATCACTTAGTATTATGTTTTGAAATCCCTCTTAAAAACTTCTAACTTACATGTTTTTGGAGAAAATGGAACACTCTAGTATTTCTGTTTGTATGTTTCCCTAGCCATTAAAAAATGCTTAACTGTGGTAGATGATTACTACATTTCCTTCTAATTCTTCTAATGCTACCTAAGACAAGTTATTATTATTTTTTTTAATCATTGCCTCCTGGATTAGCCCAATAGCTTCCTATTTGATTTTCTTGTCTTTTCAGAATCACCTTTCTAAATATGAGATGAAAAAAGCAGGAGAGTTTATGGAAATATAGTTCCCTTGGTATGACAAATGGCAAGTAAAGCTATTGAATTAGCAGAGGTCTGGTTCCATGGAACCCAGTTGTGAGCCTGGAGATGAGCTCTTTAAATTGGAGAAAAGAAGTAATTAAGGAACCTGGCAAAGTAACAACACACACAAGTTCAAAGCAGTTCTGAGTTTATAATTCCAGACATTTCTATCAAGGCAGGAAAATACAGGCTTTGTGTTCCAGTTGCTCTCTGATACAGAGAAAACTCTCTGATGTGTTTATGGTGGTTTAGCTGTATCTGACTCTTTGCAACCCCATGGACTGTAGCGCACCAGATTCCTCTGTCCATGGAATTCTCCAGGCAAGAATACTGGAGTTGGTTGTCATTTCCTTCTCCAGGGGATCTTCCCGACACAGGAATCAAACCCGGTCTCCTGCACTGCAGGCAGATTCTTTACCGACTGAGCTATGAGGGAAGCTGATGTGTTTAGATTTCCAGAAACAAAAATTAGACATACACAAGACAGAATGAATTCATAACACTCCAATAAATATCGTGGGATAGTAACTAAAATCCCAATACCTGTAATGAGCTCAGAATTGCAACACCCATAAAGACTTTTGATATTATGTTTGGGGCAAGTAGAAAAGGGAGATAAATCATGTATGCTAAAATATTTTTACCTGCAAAGATTTTTTTACTGCTTTTATTATTTGAGCTTGTGGGACTAATGTATTAAAGAAGTCAAACAAAATTACATGACTCATTTCATGTTTGTCTAGACTCAGAGAACAATTTTGAGGGAGAATAAAAGATTTATAAAATGGTAGGATAGATATATTGATAAGTGATAATCTGAAGCTAAACTAGTGATAGGATTTTAAGAGAGAACCTGGCAGTTTTAAAGGATCTCAAGACTCTGGAATAAAAGTGTAACATAGCAGAGTACCTAGTACTGAGAAACCACACAGATTAAGTATTTCAAATCACAGCTTATGGGCTTTGAAAAACTATGAGAAAAATGTCTAATTATGCTGAAGATTGACTGTGTAACCAGAATTTTTTTTTTAAACTTAGACCCTAGTTCTATGGATATACATTAGAAAAAGTTGACCTAAAATAGGCTACATATGTGTCAAATGCCTTTGCAAGTGCCAAAATGCTATTGCAATCATAGACTAAAAACAATGGGGCAATGATTATACTTTAGGTGGGTTGGAAGTCTTTTTCAAGGCTGTTCTGTTCAAGGGAACTACATTGTAGAAGAGCTTAGTAACCTGGAGAAACATTTGAAGACCAAGAGTCGTGATGAAAGGAAAACCATACCACAAAAAGGACAACAGAAGCTATTCTGCTATTCATACAGTTCTATACTTTCCTCCACATTCTCTCTATTTTGTTCTAAAAAACAAACACAAGATGAGAGGGTAGAAGATAGGAAATATTTGAGAGAGGGAATGGCTATGTTTGTTGCAATCCCAAATTTACAATTTAGAAATAATATTTAAATGGAGATAGAGTGTTCTCCTGAATAGTGACTCAATGGCATCATTTAAAGCTAAACCCCATACTAAGTTTACTCAAGGAAGGGAGGTTTACAGTGAAGCTACAAAGCAAAAGCTAAACCAAACCCAAAGTATGCTACATGTGAATAAGAATCAGAGTCTTGTGTGGTTTCAATGAAATACCCAACTAAAGATCTCTACCAAAAGTAGGTATCAATGACTAACATGATCAGTATTAGTATACTTATCTGGTGAAGTAAAGAACTCATCTCTAGAATTTAAAGACATCTGTGAACTTAGTAGAATATCCCTTTGAATGAAATCATCTTTTTCTTATGGATCTTTGAGACCTTTGATTTCCAATTACAAATGTAAGAAATTTTTATATTCAAAAGGAAATCTAGACCAAATCTGGTGAGTGGCTGTATAAACACAATCTTCAAACATATTTAGGAATCAAATAAAAAACCCTGCAGGAAACAGAGACAACCTAATGATGATTTGGTTTGGGATAAGACTAAATGTGCTCTTTACCTCCATTTTCATTTTAAGGATTTGTTTGATTTTATAATTTTAATAATGGGGATTTCTAACATTTTCCTTTTGTCATATTTTCTTTGGTGAAAAGATAAGAAGGGGACTAAAAGGCGAATGTTCTGGCACTCACTTTAAGTATCTATTTCTGTTAGATACACGAGACTTCTCTGAAGAAAGACCAGGGCCTAATTATGGGCTGAAAACACATTTGTTCTACCTTTTGCTGTAAACTCTCAGAGTGCTGGCTTCTCATTGCTATTTATCAAATGAGGAGAATCAATTTAAACCTACCTTATTCTTGGTATAAAGATAAGGCACCACTTTTTGGAACACTTTTGGCACTTGTTCCATTGTGTCGTTGTTAACAATGTGGAGCATACAGACTGGAAGTGTAGTATATACTTTGGGAACCAAAATCATATCTTGAGGAACCAAAAATGTTTCTCTGTAATTACAAAAGAGTGAAGTTTCCCTTGACGTGAATCATAAAGAAAGCTTGAAATTAGGTTTGAAGCCAAGAAATAAAAAAATAAGTTTAAAGTTGCAAATAACTTAAAGGTACACATATTGTTTTCCTTTAGAATTCTAATTAATACATTATGTTTTCATGCAAATGCTAACCTTTTAAGAAATACTATTTATAAATAATGTGTGACTAACATGCTATTGCTTGGAAATGAAATGATTTATTTCTATACTAAAAGCATATCAGTTTATTATATTATGTGTGCGTGGTTAGTCGCTCAGTCGTGTCCATCTCTTGAGACCTCATGGACTGTAGCCCACCAGGCTCCTCTATTCATGGGATTTTTCAGGCGAGACTACTGGAGTGGGTTGCATTTCCTCCTCCAGGGGATCTTCCTGGCCCAGGTACTGAACCTGCATTTCCTGTATCTCCTGCATTGCAGGTGTATTCTTTACCTGCTGAACCATAGGAGAAGCCACATTCATCAAAAGATCTAATAGTTAACTTCATATTCTTCATATTTTGTTTAATGAAACATGGATAAAATTTCTATAATAGCTCATTTATTCACATCAGATATGGAAGGAATTCTAACTAAGTTCTGAAAGCAAGTTAAATGTTCATACTTTTACTACTATCACAAATAAAACTCTCTATATATGAATATTTTATACCACTTAGGGGTGATATTATTTGCCAATATATGATAGCCTCACCTGAAAACTATAAACCAAGTATTTGGTGGCTGGTCTGTGTAAGTCACAGTATAGTCAGCAAAAGCAATCTTAGTTTCTTCATCTTGATAGCATGGATAAGATTCCATAGATTTGCACTTGCTTTTAAACATAAGTCTGGAAAGGTAAAAATAATTTAAGTACCAATGGCAAAAGCAATTTTTGAAACAAATTCTATTTATAAAAAAATGAATAAAAAAAAAAACCAGTATAAAATATTACAGTCCACTGTTAGATGGATTGAGTACTTCATCAAATGAAGGCTTTTTGTGTGTGGCTCAAAGGCAGAGGTGACCATTTTCAGGTCAACCATGATGTCTCTCGAAGGTGCCCAAAGTTATCTGAAGTTCTTAGTTGAAGGAAAACCTAATTCATGACTCTGGGAGTAACTGAAATTTACAGATGGGAAACCAGCACCAAAGATCAAGCTATAAGGATGAGAAAATTAGAAGCAGGAAAATTAGCAATAAAACTGAGTAGAAGCCACTGAAAGTCTGGGGATTTGATGTAGAGAATAAATAATAGAGTGTAGTTTACAGTGAGGAATTGATTTGAAAAAAAAAAAAGATTTAAAAATAAACCCTAAAACCAAAGGCCATGAACAAGGGGAGAGTGCCAGAGTTTTCCTTGTACATGATTTCTAGTGCAATTAGGTTTCTCCATGATTGCCCTGCTGAAAGGCTGTGGTATATTCCAGAACACAATGGAGATGATCAGAGAGATCCTGGGTCCTGTAGCTCCCACCCAGCCAGGAACCAGAACCAGCCTCAGTAGCATTAGGAGTCTCAGGTCTTTTGTAAAATGTTGGGTATTAGCTGGGACAGAAGCTCTAATGGTCATAGACAGTGGTTCTCTGTAGAGGTCTAGACAGAGCTAGAATTGTGCTCGGCTTCCAGATGGTGGATGACTTGACTGTACTGTCAGTGGAAAGCAAAGCCAGAGAGATCCTCACGGAGGACAGGATTCACCTGCTCTTTCTGATTGCTGGTCTTTGGTAGTGGAAGGAAAATGATAGGTTTATATTTGCACACCTGCGTCCTTGTTTGTGTCCACTCTTTGCCACCCTTTGGACGGTAGCTTGCCAGGCTCCTCTGTCTATGGGGTTTTCCAGGCAAGAATACTGGAGTGTGTTGCCATGCCCTCCTCCAGGGGATCTTCCTGACCAAGAGATTGAACCCACAGCCACTGTGTCTCCTGCATCGCAGGCAGATTCTTTACCCCCTGAGCCATCAGGGAAGTAGGGTATTAAAAAACTTTTAAAAATAATTACAAGAACAAAGACCAGGTTGGTTATATCTTCTGGTTCATGTGGCATTTTTTTGGTACTTTCTATATACAGAACCATATTGCCTGTAAACAGTGGTTTTATTTCTTCCCTTCAAATTCTGCTGACACTTATATTGCTTTATTACCTTTCTGCCATTTTCAGAATTTCAGGCTTACCTTGAATAAAAGTGTTTGGGCAGGCATCTTTGTCTCAATCCCCAACTCAAGGAAAAGCTTTCAAATTTTCACCACGAATTATATTTACAGTAATTTAAAAAATATACTAGGTACTATAACATATTAAGGAAAATCTTCTCTAAATTTAGTTAGCTAAAAATTTTTAAATTTTGAATTTGTGTTGTTTTTTTTCAATTTTTTTTTCTGAACCTATCCGAAGAACCAAATGATTTGTTCCTTTTCCCTGTTAATGTGCCGAATTAATGCATTTCCTAATGTTAAACTACTCTTCCAAGTCTCAGAGTGGGAAACCTACTTAATTAAAAGATATTATTTTTTTTTATAGAATTCCAATTTTGATTTGCTATATTTTTTCATCTAATTTTAAGAGGGTGACTGGTTTGCAATTTCAGGTTTTTTTTTTTACTATGTTTGCTGAGATTTTAAAATCAAGGTTTTGAATTGGTAAATGTTTCCTCTTCTTTTCTGTTCTCTAGAAAATGTGTAATATTAATCTTGTTTCTTAAATTGACTAGTTGATCCATTTAGCACATTGCTAGAGAATATATTATGCATCCTTGCCTTATTAGCATTTCATCTAGATTATTACTTTACCGTTTCTGCAGTAGTGCCAGAACCTTAGAACTCTGTACCTCCATTTACCCAATTTCTGCATTCTGCTTTGCTAAGGTTAAGATTTTACTCCTACATGTAGCTATTAGTCTAATTGTCCTTTGAAAATAATATGTCTTATTTTTCTGGTAACTTTGAAGATTTTTCTTCTGGCCTTTGGTTTTTAGCAGTTTGACTATGATGAGTCTAGCTATGGTTTCCTTTGTGTCCTTTCTGCACAGACTCTGCATGCAGAGTCCCTTGAAAATACAAGTTGATATATTTTATCAGTTTTAGAAATTTATCAGCTATTATATTTTTATATTCTGGTACTATAATGATATAAATCCTGGACTTTCTAAGCATGCCCCATATTTTCCTTAGTTCTTTCCTTATTTTCCACTATTTTTCTATTGACCTGCCTCCCAGTTCACTAATCTCTTCCTCTATTCTGCCTGATATGCTGTTGAACTAAAACATTTTAAATTTCAGTTGTTAGAAATTGTATTTATGTCATCTCCGTTTAACTGTGCTTTATTAATCTAAACTTTTAATCTATTTTCTCTTTATTCTTTATTTTCTTGAGCTTTTCCGTTATAGTCACTGTTAGAGATTTGGTCTGCTAGCTCCTACATCAAAATGGTCTGCTCCTTTTATATATTTGTTGCTGTTCAGTCATTAGATCATGTCTGACTCTTTAACCCCATGGACTGCAGTGTGCCTGCCTTCCCTGTCCTTCACTGTCTCCCAGATTTTGTTCAAACTCATATTCGTTGAGTCAGTGATGCCATCCAACCATCCTATCCTCTGTCTCCCCCTTCTCCTCCTGCCTTCAGTCTTTCCTTGCATCAGATTCATTCCAAGAAGATTTGTGGTTAAAATGCAGTTTTCCTAAGGCCCACTTTACCTCACTTGTCCCTGTTTCTAGAGTGCTGTTCACCAGGGATTTCAAGTGATGACTTTCACTGTTGAAGCCTGGTGTGCTACAGTCCGTGGGGTTGCCAAAGAGTAGGATGTAGATTAGCAATTGGACATCAAAAACAAAAATAGTTTCCCCTAGCAGGTCCTAAACTTTTAACTTTTGTCTCCTGAGCACCAAAAGACTTCAAGAAACTTCGCTTTGCTTCTCAGAGCTTTCCTGCTTAGAATATTAGATAAGTGCAGTGAAGACAAACACGTATTAAGTGGGGAAGTTCAGAAGCCATGGGATGTTTCTAGCTGCAGTGATTAGGGAAAAATCCTACGAATATGGTGGCATTTGAACTGTAACTTGGAGGATACCAAGATACTGCAATTAAAAAAAAATCATTATGCTGCTTTACCTTAAGAGAGAAATTGCATACTGTTCTATATTCTGTTCCAACACAGCCCAAACTCTCTGAAGAGTATCTGCAACACTGGCATTTTCCTTCGTATCTAAAAATAACAATACAGAAACTGTAAGGTGCCTGAAAAATCATCTTGTTCTAAGCCCTCCTTTTACAGGTGAAGCACTTGAAACTCACAAGTAAGGTGATATCCAGTCAGAAGCTTTACTAGCAATAAAATCATGTTTAAAATACAAAGCTATGAGCCTCTAGCTGAGAGTTCTGATCATCATTTTATGCTGTTTCCCTTCATCTCTAGTTAAAAAATCATAAAATCTCTTTGATCTAATTGAATATACTCATCAAAGAGTTTACAACAAAAGATCACTTATCACAGCAAAAAAGTCCTTATGAACACTCTTGTATCAGAAACTATAATCCATCCATTTTTTTCCTAAAGAACAGTGGCTAATGGGATCTCACTGAAGCTTAACCTAAAGCATAATCCACAAAAGGCTTAACAGGAGATGATCTGACAAAAAAATGTGAATCCATCATAAGCGTCTCAAATTTAACATGTCAGAAACTGACGTTTTTTTTTCTAATTATCTTAATTTCTTCATAGAACTTACTGGTATCTGAAATCATTATCTTAATATATTTACTTTCCATTGCATGCCTGGGACCACTATAACACAAGATTCACCAGAGCAGAAACCTTGGAAGTTTTACTAATTTCTGTAAGGCCAGAACATAGAATAGTTCTGCACACACAAGAATTATTCAATAATTATATGTTGATTGAGAACACAAATATTATTAAAAAGCTGCTCATTTTTGTCTTTATAAAGAGAAAAAAATTATTATATGATTATACTTTTTACAGTATATATGGACAAACAACAGGGATATTTTTCTATCACAAAACTATGCAATGCAGTTTATTTGTTTAATATTTATGGATCTATAGATTTTACTGCTTTGATGAACATTTTGATATTTCTTATTAAATATTTCAGAGATACTTTTATAACAAAATGTTTCAAAATACTCAAAGAATTCTATGGGAGGCAAGGCTTTTTACATAAAAATGTCAACAAAATTTGCAGAATGAAAATAATTGAATATAATTTTTTGCCTTTGCAGTGTTTTATTTTGAACTGATAAAACAGATCTTTTCACAAAATAGTTTCATATACAAAAATATATTTGATTTGATAAATATAATAATACACTTTGAATGCATTTTACGCCTTCTAAGTGTATGATGCCATGGACATACGTGGAAACGTCTTCATTTAATTCATTCATGCATTCACTTTGAAAAATGGCCTAGAAATGTAAAATTATCTATGACTTAGCTGAAACTGCTATGTATTCCGCTAGGCACTGGGGATGAATGGGGAAAAGGCCAGTTTCCTGTTTTTAAAGAACTCACAAAAGATTGGGAAAACACAGCTGATCATTCATTCAGCCAGTATTTGCTGTGTGCTCACTCTGTCAGACACAGACTAAAGCCACACTGCACTAAATTGCAGAAACAAGAGCTTGAGCATACCTACCTGCACCCTGAACTCAAGAAATTTCAACATTTATAGAATTAAAAACAATTAGCTGAGCCATAGAGTTGAATGAACCTAAAATACTTTTTGTTAGCATGTAAACAAATATTCATCTTTATTTATGCAGGGGCTTCCCTGGTGGCTCAGATGGTAAGGAATCCTCCTGCAATGCAGGAGATCTGAGTTCAATCCATGGGTTGGGAAGATCCCCTGGAGAAGGGAATGACTACCCACTCCAGTATTAAGGTCTCCATGGACAGAGGAGCCTGGCAGCCTACAGTCCATGGGGTCGGGAAGAGTCAGACATGATTGAACGACTTTCACTTCACTTATATATGCAAGTTCATTTTATAAATGATTGAAAGAATATACCTGGTGTTCTTGCTTTCATAAGCAATCTGACATATGTTCCTCTCCACATGGCTTGAATTTTAATTGCTGCTGCTATTTCCTCTGGAGAATACTCTTTATCGCTTGTTGGCACACTGTTCTTAACATCTACCCATTCCGCTAGAAAGAGAAAAACAAACTTTGGACTAAAAGTTAATCTAATCTCTAGTTCAGTTTTCACTGCTTTTAACTTTTAAGGCCATCTGATGGGTTAAGTGCCACACTGATAGATTTGTTCTTATATTTAACATTGCCTTCTGCAGGTGGTTCCTTTTTAGAATATAAACATTCTGGAGAAGGGAAATGCTAAATATTGACACTTCAGTGAAATACTGTTGAATTCCTCTGTGAAAATAGCAAGAAGGGTCTCCTAAAGTTGAAAAAAATGTTAAAATCGTGGGAATAGAGCATTGGAAAAGGAAGAAATGAGGGTTACTGAGATCAGAATATCTTCCCAGAATTCCTCAAGTTGTACTATATAGATTAGTGACTGTCTGCTTTTTAAGGTCAGGAACAAATAAAACTGGGATATTCTGGGCTCCCCTGGAAATATGTGGAACAGGGGACACATGTCAGATCTTTGGAAACTTTTGAGCTTTCTCAGGGCAAAGCTTGAACCCTATAACTGTCAGTACTGACATATTCTATCTACACCACAAAAATCTGGGGTGCATTTTTCTCAAATTATGTATCCTATATAAAGCTAGGAGTTTCTTGGTCACGGAAACACCTAAAATTAATCAGTACCTAAAGAAGCCTCTTCCAAAGAAGAATCGAGTAAATCCAAGTCCAAAACCATGGCACGGAATGCAAATTTGGTGTTGGATGGAGGTTTTGTTATTTGAGCTTTTTTCATTAAACGCCATAAAGAAATATGAAAAACCTGACAAAGATAACATGTATTAGTATATTTTCTAAATCAAGAAAATACTCTTACCTAGTCAGAGAGGCTCTAAAAAGCTTTCTATTTCTCAGATATACACACCATCTAACAGAAGACTCTTTGAAGACTCCTTCCTCTGGTAAGAGACGAAATTTATTTAACATCTGATGAATTTTAACTTAATAAGATTTAATCAACACAATGTTTATAATATACATTCAACCAAAATTAATATTAAATTAATTGAGGAGATACAGTGTAAGATAAAAAATAATGTTCTTATGCCTAAGCAACTTAAATACCAGGTTTCTCTTATTCTGAGATGCCATTTATTGTAAGATACACTATTAATTCACATGCTTCAAGAAAGAAAACATGCCACTCAAGGTTTTTATCACTTTCTATCACTTGTGAGTATTTATTTCCTATTGAAAAATCTCTTTTAAATTTATTTAGGCATAACTTTTTCATCATGTATCACATTTAAACATATATGAAAAAATAAAATAAACTATATATATTGATTAAGTATTCCAAGAATGTATTCATGCTCAGACTCCTACTCTTGCAAATCACTTTTTGCAAGCACTTAACATGTATGTTTTCTATACAGTTATGTCCTTTGTGTTGTCAAAAGATTCACCATTGCTGAAAGAGCATTCTTTTGTCCCTGGATTTTTTCTCAAGGCACTGACTCTCATTCAGGGTGTTGATGCCAATTCATTCTTTATTTTACCAAAGAGGGCTGATGGAAGGTTCCTAGACCACAACCAGAACACATATTCCTTCTTTCAAGTTCTTTTGTTCATGATTTTTATCCTGAAATGTGGACAGATTCCACATTTCCAATCACACCATTGGTGATGATAACCAACCATGGCACATTTCTGCTTGTTTACTTGTGGCTATTTACACGTTCACAGGGAGTAAAGTACTTGATGGATGAGGTAGGGCTGAAGTGAAATGAAGTGAAAGTCACTCAGTTGTGTCTGACTCTTTGCAACTCCATGGATGTACAGTCCATGGAATTCTCCAGGCCGGAATACTGGAGTGGGTAGCCGTTCTCTTCTCCAGAGGATTGTCCCAACCCAGGGATCGAACCGAGTTTCCCACATTGGAGGCAGATCCTTCACCAACTGAGTCACCAGTGAAGCCCGAGGTAGGGCCCCCTGGGCACTGTTTGTGGTGATTTTCACCCAATTATATCTCTCCCTCTCCCTGAGCTCTTAGAAAGTCTTTCTGGTTTGAGGAAAACCCCTTTCCCTTCATGCACATGGTGACCCCAAATGCCAGGTGAATTTAGGATTCACTGTGTGTAACAATTGGTGCCATCAAATCCTTTTACTCAAGCACTATTTATCATTTATCTTGAGAATATGCATGTAATGGACTCTGATGAACTACACAAAAGAGAAACTTCCTTGGGTCTTTGCAATCTCTTTAGCAGATTGCCCTTGATGTGTATCACATTCTAGTTTAAGGTTTATGCAATGATTTTCTTTTTCTTCTGCCTTGGCGGAGTTTTTCTTGATTTGAAGATTGTTCTTGATTATCTTTCCCCAACAACACCTTATGCTCAGTTAAAGTGGAATAACAGGGAAATTAAATTTCTAGTATAAATAATTTCTAATATGATTGTATTTTATATATTGTACATACTGTTTGCTTATATGAAATTAAAAATTGGCTGAGTGAAATGATTCTAGACAGAGACCATGCACCCTTCACAAAAGTTAACTCAAAATAAACAGTAGACTGAAATGCAAAGTGTAAAAGTATAAAATTTATAGAAGATGATATAGGATAATATCTAGATGACCTTGGGTAAGGCAGTGCCTTTATGTATTCATCACTAAAGCCATGGCCCACAAAAGAAAGCATTGATAAGCTGGACTTCACTAAAATTAAAACTTCTTCTCTGTAAAGAAAATGTCAAGAGGATGAGAAGACTTTGACTTCTCTAATGACTTCATAGACTGGGAAAAAATATTTTCAAAAGAATACTTAAAACTCAATGATAAGAAAACAAACAACCTGATTAAAAATGGGCCAAAGACTTTAACAGACACCTCACCAAAATAGATATACAGATGGCAAATAAGCATATCAAAAGATGTTTCACATTGTACGTCATCAGGGATATGCAAATTAAAATGACTTACCACTGTGCTTTTAGAAGAGTCCAAATCTGGAACACTGACAACATCAATTCTGACTAGAATATGGAATATCAGAAACTCTCAGTCATTTTGATGGGAATGAAAAATGGTACAACCACTCTTGAAGAGTCTGATGATTTTTATAAAGCTAAACATACTCTTGTTATATGATCCAGCAATTACACTCCTTTGTATTTACACAAGTGAATTGAAAATGTATGTCCACCAAAAAACTTGTACACAGTTGTTTATAGCCGTTTCATTCATAAATGCCAAAACTTGGAACCAAAAAAGATGTTCTTCAGTAAGTGAATAAATAAACCGTGCTATATCCAGACAATGGAATATTGTTCAGAACTAAGAAGAAATGGCACTTCCCAGGTGGTGCTGGTGGTAAAGAACCCTCCTGCCAATGCAGGAGACATAAGAGAAATGGGTTCAGTCCCTGGTTGGGGAAGATCCCCTGGAGGAGGAAATGGCAACCCACTCCAGTATTCTTGCCTGGAGAATCCCATGGACATTGGAGCCTGATGGGCTACAATCCATAGGGTCTCAGAGTTGGACATGACTGAAGCAACTTAGCACACAAGAAGAAATGACCTATGAAGTCATGAAAAGACAGGGAGGGAACTTAAGTGCCTATTTCTAAGTCAAAGAAGCCAATCTGGAAAGACTACATTATGACATTTTGGAAAAGGCAAAACTATGGAGACAATAAAGAGATCAGTGTGTGCCAGGGCTTAGGGGAGGGAAGGGATGAGTAGGTAGAACACTTGGGATTTTTAGGGCAGTGAAATTACTATGTATGATACTACAATGATAGATCTATGTCTTTATACAGTTGTCCAAACCCACAGAACGTATGCCAAGAGTGAATTCTAATGTATACTGCAGACTTTGACTGGGCTCATCAGTTGTAAGAAATGTACATCTCATGGGGGATGCTGGTAAGTAATGGGGGAGGTGTGTGTGGGGGGTAAGGGATATATGCCCAATTTTGTGATGAACCTTCTGCCCAATTTTGTGATGAACCTGCAACCACTCTAAAAATTGTCCTTAATAAAACAAATTTTAACTGGGTATCCTGTGTTTTAATTTCTAACTCTAGCAACACGACTCCCCAGGGGCTATTTGACAATATCTGAAACCATTTTTAGTTGTCACAACTGGTGTTTGGAGGGTGTGGGCAAGCCATGATTCCACTGACAGTTCAGGACCACAACAAAAATCAACTGAAAGGTCAATAGCGAACAGGGGTACCAATCCCTGTTTTGTATCACTTCTTTAAGGCTTTCAGTAAAGGAGGATGACAAAAGTAGGCAGTCAATAAATAACTGGAGTAATGGGCAAATTTAGCCTTGGAGCACAGAATGACCAATAGAGTTTTATGAAGAGAATGCACTGGTCATAGCAAACACCCTCTTCCAACAACACAAGAGAAGACTCTACACATGGACATCACCAGATGGTAAATACCGAAATCAGATTGATTATATTCTTTGCAGCCAAAGATGGAGAAGCTTTATATAGTCAGCAAAAACAAGACCCAGAGCTGACTGTGACTCAGATCATGAACTCCTTATTGCCAAATTTATACTTAAATTGAAGAAAGTAGGGAAAACAACTAGACCATTCAGGTTTGACCTAAATGGAATCCTTTATGACTATACAGTGGAAGTGACAAGTACACTCAAAGGATTAGATCTGATAGACAGAGTGTTTGAAGAACTGCGGACAGAGGTTCATGACACTGTAGAGGAGGCAGGGATCAAGACTATTTCCCCAAGAAAAAGAAATGTAAAAAGGCAAAAAGGTTGATCTGAGGAGGCCTTACAAACAGGTATGAAAACAAGAGAAGTGAAAGGGAAAGAAGAAAAGGAAAGATATACCCATTTGAATGCAGAGTTCTAAAGAATAGCAAGGAGAGATAAGAAAGCCTTCCTCAGTGATCAATGCAAAGAAATAGAGGAAAACAATAGAATGGGAAAGACTAGAGATCTCTTCAAGAAAATTAAGATACCAAGGGAATTTTTTATGCAAAGATGGACTCAATAAAGGACAGAAATGGTATGGACCTAACAGAAGCAGGAATACACAGAAGAACTATACAAAAAACATCTTAACAACCCAGATAATCACAATGGTATGATCACTCACCTAGAGCCAGACATCCTGGAACATGAAGTCAAGTGGACCTCAGGAAGCACCACTATGAACAGAGCTAGTGGAGGTGATGGAACTTCAGTTGAGCTATTTCAAATCCTAAAAGATGATGCTATGAAAGTGCTGCACTCAATATGCCAGCAAATTTGGAAAACTCAGCAGTGGCCAAGGACTGGTAAAGGTCAGTTTTCATTCCAATTCCAAACAAAGGCAATACCAAAGAATGTTCAAACCACCACACAATTGCACTCATCTTACATGCTAGCAAAATAATGCTCAAAATTCTCCAAGCCAGGCTTCAACAGTATGTGAACTGTGAACTTCCAGATGTTCAAGTTGGATTTAGACAGGGCAGAGGAACCAGAGATCAAATTGCCAACATCCATTGGATTATCAAAAAAGCAAGAGAACTCCAGAAAAACATCTACTTCTGCTTTATTGACTATGCTAAAGCCTTTGAATGTGTGGGTCACAATAAACTGTGGAAAATTCTTCAAGAGATGGGAATATCAGACCACATGACCTGCCTCCTGAGAAATCTATATGCTGGTCAGGAAGCAACAGGTAGAACTGAACATGGAACAACAGACTGGTTTCAAATCAAGAAAGGAGTATGTCAAGCCTGTATATTGCCACCCTGATTATTTGACTTATATGCAGAATACCTCATGAGAAATGCTGGACTGGATGAAGCACAAGCTGGAATCAAACATTGCCAGGAGAAATATCAATAACCTCAGATATGCAGATAACACCACCCTTACGG
The DNA here is from genome assembly GCF_019320065.1 of Cervus canadensis. Taxonomy (NCBI): domain Eukaryota; kingdom Metazoa; phylum Chordata; class Mammalia; order Artiodactyla; family Cervidae; genus Cervus; species Cervus canadensis. Next base: position 19,040,913 of record NC_057418.1, on the reverse strand, counting down.
CAGAAAGTGAAGAAGATCTAAAGAGTGTCTTGATGAAAGTGAAAGAGGAGAGTGAAGAAGTTGGCTTAAAACTCAACATTCAGAAAACTAAGATCATGGCATCTGGTCCCATCACTTCCTGGCAAATAGATGGGGAAACAGTGGAAACAGTGAGAGACTTTATTTTTGGGGGCTCCAAAATCACTGCAGATGGTGATTGCAGCCATGAAATTAAAAGATGCTGGCTCCTTGGAAGAAATGCTATGACCAACCTAGACAGCATACTAGAAAGCAGAGACATTGCTTTGCCAACAAAGGTCCATCTAGTCAAAGCTATGGTATCTCCAGTGGTCATGTATGGATGTGAGAGTTGGACTATAAAGAAAGCTGAACGCCAAAGAATTGATGCTCTTGAACTGTGGTGTTGGAGAAGACTCTTGAGAGTCCCTTGGATTGCAAGGAGATCCAACCAGTCTGTCCTAAAGGAGATCAGTCCTGGGTGTTCATTGGAAGGACTGATGTTGAAGCTGAAACTCCAATACTTTGGCCACCTCATGCAAAGAGTTGACTCATTGGAAAAGACCTTGATGCTGGGAAAAATTAAAGGTGGGAGGAGAAGGGGACAACAGAGAATGAGATGGTTGGATGGTATCACCGACTCAATGGACATGAGTTTGAGTAAACTCCGGGAGTTGGTGATGGACAACAAAGGTCCATCTAGTTCAGGCTATGGTTTTTCCAGTAGTCATGTATGGATGTGAGAGTTGGACTATAAAGAAAGTTGAGTGCTGAAGAATTGATGCATTTGAACTGTGGTGTTGGAGAAGACTCTTGAGAGTCCCTTGGACTCCAAGGAGATCCAACCAGTCCATCCTAAAGGAGATCAGTCCTGGGTGTTCATTGCAAGGATTGATGTTGAAGCTGAAACTCCAATACTTTGGCCACCTCATGCAAAGAGTTGACTCATT
>NC_057418.1:18878115-19039866 GCF_019320065.1 Cervus canadensis | reverse complement strand
TGAGTCTATTTAAATTCTGGGGCTTACTACTATTCAACATAGTGTTGGAAGTTTTGGCCACAGCAATCAGAGCAGAAAAAGAAGTAAAAGGAATCCAGATAGGAAAAGAAGAAGTGAAACTCTCACTGTTTGCAGACGACATGATCCTCTACATAGAAAACCCTAAAGACTCTACCAGAAAATTACTAGAGCTAATCAATGAATATAGTAAAGTTGCAGGATATAAAATTAACACACAGAAATCCCTTGCATTCCTATACACTAACAATGAGAAAACAGAAAGAGAAAATAAGGAAACAATACCATTCACCATTGCAACAAAAAGAATAAAATACTTAGGAGTATATCTACCTAAAGAAACAAAAGACCTATACATAGAAAACTATAAAACACTGATGAAAGAAATCAAAGAGGACACAAACAGATGGAGAAGCATACCGTGTTCATGGATTGGAAGAATCAATATTGTCAAAATGGCTATTCTACCCAAAGCAATCTATAGATTCAATGCAATCCTTATCAAGCTACCAACGGTATTTTTCACAGAACTAGAACAAATAATTTCACAATTTGTATGGAAATACAAAAAACCTCGAATAGCCAAAGTAATCTTGAGAAAGAAGAATGGAACTGGAGGAATCAACCTGCCTGACTTCAGACTCTACTACAAAGCCACAGTCATCAAGACAGTAATGGTACTGGCAAAAGACAGAAATATAGATCAATGGAATAAAATAGAAAGCCCAGAGATAAATCCACGAACCTATGGACACCTTATCTTTGTCAAAGGAGGCAAGAATATACAATGGAGAAAAGACAACCTCTTTAACAAGTGGTGCTGGAAAACTGGTCAACCATTTGTAAAAGAATGAAACTAGAACACTTTCTAATACCATACACACAAATAAACTCAAATTGGATTAAGGATCTAAATGTAAGAGCAGAAACTATAAAACTCCTAGAGGAGAACATAGGCAAAACACTCTCCGACATAAATCACAGCAAGATCCTCTATGACCCACCTCCCAGAATATTGGAAATAAAAGCAAAACTAAACAAATGGGATCTAATGAAACTTAAAAGCTTTTGCACTACAAAAGAAACTATAAGTAACGTGAAAAGACAGCCGTCAGATTGGGAGAGAATAATAGCAAATGAAGAAACAGACAAAGGATTAATCTCAAAAATATACAAACCTCTGAAGCTCAATTCCAGAAAAAAAAAACACACAATAAAAAAGTGGGCCAAAGAACTAAACAGACATTTCTCCAAAGAAGACATACAGATGCTAACAAACACATGAAAAGATGCTCATCATCACTCATTATCAGAGAAATGCAAATCAAAACCACAATGAGGTACCATTACACTCCAGTCAGGATGGCTGCTATCCAAAAGGTCTACAAGCAATAAATGCTGGAGAGGGTGTGGAGAAAAGGGAACCCTCTTACACTGTTGGTGGGAATGCAAACTAGAACAGCCGCTATGGAAAACAGTGTGGAGATTTCTTAAAAAACTGGAAATAGAACTGCCATATGACCCAGCAATACCACTTCTGGGCATACACACTGAGGAAACCAGATCTGAAGAGACACGTGCACCTCAATGTTCTTCGCAGCACTGTTTATAATAGCCAGACATGGAAGCAACCTAGATGCCCATCAGCAGATGAATGGATAAGGAAGCTGTGGTACATATACACCATGGAATATTACTCAGCCATTAAAAAGAATTCATTTGAACCAGTCCTAATGAGATGGATGAAACTGGAGCCCCTTATACAGAGTGAAGTAAGCCAGAAAGATAAAGAACATTACAGCATACTAACACATATATATGGAATTTAGAAAGATGGTAACGATAACCCTATATGCAAAACAGAAAAAGAGACACAGAAATACAGAACAGACTTTTTGAACTTTGTGGGAGAATGTGAGGGTGGGATATTTCAAAAGAACAGCATGTATACTATCTATGGTGAAACAGATCACCAGCCCAGGTGGGATGCATGAGACAAGTGCTCGGGCCTGGTGCACTGGGAAGACCCAGAGGAATCGGGTGGAGAGGGAGGTGGGAGGGGGGATCGGGATGGGGAATAAGTGTAAATCTATGGCTGATTCATATCAATGTATGACAAAACCCACTGAAATGTTGTGAAGTAATTAGCCTCCAACTAATAAAAAAATTAAAAAAAAAAAAAGAAAAAAAAAAAAAAAAAGAATACTGGAGTTGGTTGTCATTTCCTTCTCCAGGGGATCTTCCCGACACAGGAATCAAACCCGGTCTCCTGCACTGCAGGCAGATTCTTTACTGACTGAGCTATGAGGGAAGCTGATGTGTTTAGATTTCCAGAAACAAAAATTAGACATACACAAGACAGAATGAATTCATAACACTCCAATAAATATCGTGGGATAGTAACTAAAATCCCAATGAGCTCTGTAATGAGCTCAGAATTGCAACACCCATAAAGACTTTCGATATTATGTTTGGGGCAAGTAGAAAAGGGAGATAAATCATGTATGCTAAAATATTTTTACCTGCAAAGATTTTTTTACTGCTTTTATTATTTGAGCTTGTGGGACTAATGTATTAAAGAAGTCAAACAAAATTACATGACTCATTTCATGTTTGTCTAGACTCAGAGAACAATTTTGAGGGAGAATAAAAGATTTATAAAATGGTAGGATAGATATATTGAGAAGTGATAATCTGAAGCTAAACTAGTGATAGGATTTTAAGAGAGAACCTGGCAGTTTTAAAGGATCTCAAGACTCTGGAATAAAAGTGTAACATAGCAGAGTACCTAGTACTGAGAAACCACACAGATTAAGTATTTCAAATCACAGCTTATGGTCTTTGAAAAACTATGAAAAAAATGTCTAATTATGCTGAAGGATTGACTGTGTAACCAGAATTTTTTTTTTAAACTTAGACCCTAGTTCTATGGATATACATTAGAAAAAGTTGACCTAAAATAGGCTACATATGTGTCAAATGCCTTTGCAAGTGCCAAAATGCTATTGCAATCATAGACTAAAAACAATGGGGCAATGATTATACTTTAGGTGGGTTGGAAGTCTTTTTCAAGGCTGTTCTGTTCAAGGGAACTACATTGTAGAAGAGCTTAGTAACCTGGAGAAACATTTGAAGACCAAGAGTCGTGATGAAAGGAAAACCATACCACAAAAAGGACAACAGAAGCTATTCTGCTATTCATACAGTTCTATACTTTCCTCCACATTCTCTCTATTTTGTTCTAAAAAACAAACACAAGATGAGAGGGTAGAAGATAGGAAATATTTGAGAGAGGGAATGGCTATGTTTGTTGCAATCCCAAATTTACAATTTAGAAATAATATTTAAATGGAGATAGAGTGTTCTCCTGAATAGTGACTCAATGGCATCATTTAAAGCTAAACCCCATATTAAGTTTACTCAAGGAAGGGAGGTTTACAGTGAAGCTACAAAGCAAAAGCTAAACCAAACCCAAAGTATGCTACATGTGAATAAGAATCAGAGTCTTGTGTGGTTCCAATGAAATACCCAACTAAAGATCTCTACCAAAAGTAGGTATCAATGACTAACATGATCAGTATTAGTATACTTATCTGGTGAAGTAAAGAACTCATCTCTAGAATTTAAAGACATCTGTGAACTTAGTAGAATATCCCTTTGAATGAAATCATCTTTTTCTTATGGATCTTTGAGACCTTTGATTTCCAATTACAAATGTAAGAAATTTTTATATTCAAAAGGAAATCTAGACCAAATCTGGTGAGTGGCTGTATAAACACAATCTTCAAACATATTTAGGAATCAAATAAAAAAACCTGCGGGAAACAGAGACAACCTAATGATGATTTGGTTTGGGATAAGACTAAATGTGCTCTTTACCTCCATTTTCATTTTAAGGATTTGTTTGATTTTATAATTTTAATAATGGGGATTTCTAACATTTTCCTTTTGTCATATTTTCTTTGGTGAAAAGATAAGAAGGGGACTAAAAGGCGAATGTTCTGGCACTCACTTTAAGTATCTATTTCTGTTAGATACACAAGACTTCTCTGAAGAAAGACCAGGGCCTAATTATGGGCTGAAAACACATTTGTTCTACCTTTTGCTGTAAACTCTCAGAGTGCTGGCTTCTCATTGCTATTTATCAAATGAGGAGAATCAATTTAAACCTACCTTATTCTTGGTATAAAGATAAGGCACCACTTTTTGGAACACTTTTGGCACTTGTTCCATTGTGTCGTTGTTAACAATGTGGAGCATACAGACTGGAAGTGTAGTATATACTTTGGGAACCAAAATCATATCTTGAGGAACCAAAAATGTTTCTCTGTAATTACAAAAGAGTGAAGTTTCCCTTGACGTGAATCATAAAGAAAGCTTGAAATTAGGTTTTAAGCCAAGAAATAAAAAAATAAGTTTAAAGTTGCAAATAACTTAAACGTACACATATTGTTTTCCTTTAGAATTCTAATTAATACATTATGTTTTCATGCAAATGCTAACCTTTTAAGAAATACTATTTATAAATAATGTGTGACTAACATGCTATTGCTTGGAAATGAAATGATTTATTTCTATACTAAAAGCATATCAGTTTATTATATTATGTGTGCGTGGTTAGTCGCTCAGTCGTGTCCATCTCTTGAGACCTCATGGACTGTAGCCCACCAGGCTCCTCTATTCATGGGATTTTTCAGGCGAGACTACTGGAGTGGGTTGCATTTCCTCCTCCAGGGGATCTTCCTGGCCCAGGTACTGAACCTGCATTTCCTGTATCTCCTGCATTGCAGGTGTATTATTTACCTGCTGAACCATAGGAGAAGCCACATTCATCAAAAGATCTAATAGTTAACTTCATATTCTTCATATTTTGTTTAATGAAACATGGATAAAATTTCTATAATAGCTCATTTATTCACATCAGATATGGAAGGAATTTTAACTAAGTTCTGAAAGCAAGTTAAATGTTCATACTTTTACTACTATCACAAATAAAACTCTCTATATATGAATATTTTATACCACTTAGGGGTGATATTATTTGCCAATATATGATAGCCTCACCTGAAAACTATAAACCAAGTATTTGGTGGCTGGTCTGTGTAAGTCACAGTATAGTCAGCAAAAGCAATCTTAGTTTCTTCATCTTGATAGCATGGATAAGATTCCATAGATTTGCACTTGCTTTTAAACATAAGTCTGGAAAGGTAAAAATAATTTAAGTACCAATGGCAAAAGCAATTTTTGAAACAAATTCTATTTATAAAAAAATGAATAAAAAAAAAACCAGTATAAAATATTACAGTCCACTGTTGGATGGATTGAGTACTTCATCAAATGAAGGCTTTTTGTGTGTGGCTCAAAGGCAGAGGTGACCATTTTCAGGTCAACCATGATGTCTCTCGAAGGTGCCCAAAGTTATCTGAAGTTCTTAGTTGAAGGAAAACCTAATTCATGACTCTGGGAGTAACTGAAATTTACAGATGGGAAACCAGCACCAAAGATTAAGCTATAAGGATGAGAAAATTAGAAGCAGGAAAATTAGCAATAAAACTGAGTAGAAGCCACTGAAAGTCTGGGGATTTGATGTAGAGAATAAATAATAGAGTGTAGTTTACAGTGAGGAATTGATTTGAAAAAAAAAAGATTTAAAAATAAACCCTAAAAGCAAAGGCCATGAACAAGGGGAGAGTGCCAGAGTTTTCCTTGTACATGATTTCTAGTGCAATTAGGTTTCTCCATGATTGCCCTGCTGAAAGGCTGTGGTATATTCCAGAACACAATGGAGATGATCAGAGAGATCCTGGGTCCTGTAGCTCCCACCCAGCCAGGAACCAGAACCAGCCTCAGTAGCATTAGGAGTCTCAGGTCTTTTGTAAAATGTTGGGTATTAGCTGGGACAGAAGCTCTAATGGTCATAGACAGTGGTTCTCTGTAGAGGTCTAGACAGAGCTAGAATTGTGCTCGGCTTCCAGATGGTGGATGACTTGACTGTACTGTCAGTGGGAAGCAAAGCCAGAGAGATCCTCACGGAGGACAGGATTCACCTGCTCTTTCTGATTGCTGGTCTTTGGTAGTGGAAGGAAAATGATAGGTTTATATTTGCACACCTGCGTCCTTGTTTGTGTCCACTCTTTGCCACCCTTTGGACCGTAGCTTGCCAGGCTCCTCTGTCTATGGGGTTTTCCAGGCAAGAATACTGGAGTGTGTTGCCATGCCCTCCTCCAGGGGATCTTCCTGACCAAGAGATTGAACCCACAGCCCCTGTGTCTCCTGCATCGCAGGCAGATTCTTTACCCCCTGAGCCATCAGGGAAGTAGGGTATTAAAAAACTTTTAAAAATAATTACAAGAACAAAGACCAGGTTGGTTATATCTTCTGGTTCATGTGGCATTTTTTTGGTACTTTCTATATACAGAACCATATTGCCTGTAAACGGTGGTTTTATTTCTTCCCTTCAAATTCTGCTGACACTTATATTGCTTTATTACCTTTCTGCCATTTTCAGAATTTCAGGCTTACCTTGAATAAAAGTGTTTGGGCAGGCATCTTTGTCTCAATCCCCAACTCAAGGAAAAGCTTTCAAATTTTCACCACAAATTATATTTACAGTAATTTAAAAAATATACTAGGTACTGTAACATATTAAGGAAAATCTTCTCTAAATTTAGTTAGCTAAAAATTTTTAAATTTTGAATTTGTGTTGTTTTTTTTCAATTTTTTTTTCTGAACCTATCCGAAGAACCAAACGATTTGTTCCTTTTCCCTGTTAATGTGCCGAATTAATGCATTTCCTAATGTTAAACTACTCTTCCAAGTCTCAGAGTGGGAAACCTACTTAATTAAAAGATATTATTTTTTTTATAGAATTCCAATTTTGATTTGCTACATTTTTTCATCTAATTTTAAGAGGGTGACTGGTTTGCAATTTCAGTTTTTTTTTTTTACTATGTTTGCTGAGATTTTAAAATCAAGGTTTTGAATTGGTAAATGTTTCCTCTTCTTTTCTGTTCTCTAGAAAATGTGTAATATTAATCTTGTTTCTTAAACTGACTAGTTGATCCATTTAGCACATTGCTAGAGAATATATTATGCATCCTTGCCTTATTAGCATTTCATCTAGATTATTACTTTACCGTTTCTGCAGTAGTGCCAGAACCTTAGAACTCTGTACCTCCATTTACCCAATTTCTGCATTTTGCTTTGCTAAGGTTAAGATTTTACTCCTACATGTAGCTATCAGTCTAATTGTCCTTTGAAAATAATATGTCTTATTTTTCTGGTAACTTTGAAGATTTTTCTTCTGGCCTTTGGTTTTTAGCAGTTTGACTATGATGAGTCTAGCTATGGTTTCCTTTGTGTCCTTTCTGCACAGACTCTGCATGCAGAGTCCCTTGAAAATACAAGTTGATATATTTTATCAGTTTTAGAAATTTATCAGCTATTATATTTTTATATTCTGGTACTATAATGATATAAATCCTGGACTTTCTAAGCATGCCCCATATTTTCCTTAGTTCTTTCCTTATTTTCCACTATTTTTCTATTGACCTGTCTCCCAGTTCACTAATCTCTTCCTCTATTCTGCCTGATATGCTGTTGAACTAAAACATTTTAAATTTCAGTTGTTAGAAATTGTATTTATGTCATCTCCGTTTAACTGTGCTTTATTAATCTAAACTTTTAATCTATTTTCTCTTTATTCTTTATTTTCTTGAGCTTTTCCGTTATAGTCACTGTTAGAGATTTGGTCTGCTAGCTCCTACATCAAAATGGTCTGCTCCTTTTATATATTTGTTGCTGTTCAGTCATTAAATCATGTCTGACTCTTTACAACCCCATGGACTGCAGTGTGCCTGCCCTCCCTGTCCTTCACTATCTCCCAGAGTTTGTTCAAACTCAGGTTCGTTGAGTCAGTGATGCCATCCAACCATCCTATCCTCTGTCTCCCCCTTCTCCTCCTGCCTTCAGTCTTTCCTTGCATCAGATTCATTCCAAGAAGATTTGTGGTTAAAATGCAGTTTTCCTAAGGCCCACTTTACCTCACTTGTCCCTGTTTCTAGAGTGCTGTTCACCAGGGATTTCAAGTGATGACTTTCACTGTTGAAGCCTGGTGTGCTACAGTCCGTGGGGTTGCCAAAGAGTAGGATGTAGATTAGCAATTGGACATCAAAAACAAAAATAGTTTCCCCTAGCAGGTCCTAAACTTTTAACTTTTGTCTCCTGAGCACCAAAAGACTTCAAGAAACTTCGCTTTGCTTCTCAGAGCTTTCCTGCTTAGAATATTAGATAAGTGCAGTGAAGACAAACACGTATTAAGTGGGGAAGTTCAGAAGCCATGGGATGTTTCTAGCTGCAGTGATTAGGGAAAAATCCTACGAATATGGTGGCATTTGAACTGTAACTTGGAGGATACCAAGATACTGCAATTAAAAAAAAATCATTATGCTGCTTTACCTTAAGAGAGAAATTGCATACTGTTCTATATTCTGTTCCAACACAGCCCAAACTCTCTGAAGAGTATCTGCAACACTGGCATTTTCCTTCGTATCTAAAAATAACAATACAGAAACTGTAAGGTGCCTGAAAAATCATCTTGTTCTAAGCCCTCCTTTTACAGGTGAAGCACTTGAAACTCACAAGTAAGGTGATATCCAGTCAGAAGCTTTACTAGCAATAAAATCATGTTTAAAATACAAAGCTATGAGCCTCTAGCTGAGAGTTCTGATCATCATTTTATGCTGTTTCCCTTCATCTCTAGTTAAAAAATCATAAAATCTCTTTGATCTAATTGAATATACTCATCAAAGAGTTTACAACAAAAGATCACTTATCACAGCAAAAAAGTCCTTATGAACACTCTTGTATCAGAAACTATAATCCATCCATTTTTTTCCTAAAGAACAGTGGCTAATGGGATCTCACTGAAGCTTAACCTAAAGCATAATCCACAAAAGGCTTAACAGGAGATGATCTGACAAAAAAATGTGAATCCATCATAAGCGTCTCAAATTTAACATGTCAGAAACTGACGTTTTTTTTTCTAATTATCTTAATTTCTTCATAGAACTTACTGGTATCTGAAATCATTATCTTAATATATTTACTTTCCATTGCATGCCTGGGACCACTATAACACAAGATTCACCAGAGCAGAAACCTTGGAAGTTTTACTAATTTCTGTAAGGCCAGAACATAGAATAGTTCTGCACACACAAGAATTATTCAATAATTATATGTTGATTGAGAACACAAATATTATTAAAAAGCTGCTCATTTTTGTCTTTATAAAGAGAAAAAAATTATTATATGATTATACTTTTTACAGTATATATGGACAAACAACAGGGATATTTTTCTATCACAAAACTATGCAATGCAGTTTATTTGTTTAATATTTATGGATCTATAGATTTTACTGCTTTGATGAACATTTTGATATTTCTTATTAAATATTTCAGAGATACTTTTATAACAAAATGTTTCAAAATACTCAAAGAATTCTATGGGAGGCAAGGCTTTTTACATAAAAATGTCAACAAAATTTGCAGAATGAAAATAATTGAATATAATTTTTTGCCTTTGCAGTGTTTTATTTTGAACTGATAAAACAGATCTTTTCACAAAATAGTTTCATATACAAAAATATATTTGATTTGATAAATATAATATACACTTTGACTGCATTTTACGCCTTCTAAGTGTATGATGCCATGGACATACGTGGAAACGTCTTCATTTAATTCATTCATGCATTCACTTTGAAAAATGGCCTAGAAATGTAAAATTATCTATGACTTAGCTGAAACTGCTATGTATTCCGCTAGGCACTGGGGATGAATGGGGAAAAGGCCAGTTTCCTGTTTTTAAAGAACTCACAAAAGATTGGGAAAACACAGCTGATCATTCATTCAGCCAGTATTTGCTGTGTGCTCACTCTGTCAGACAGAGACTAAAGCCACACTGCACTAAATTGCAGAAACAAGAGCTTGAGCATACCTACCTGCACCCTGAACTCAAGAAATTTCAACATTTATAGAATTAAAAACAATTAGCTGAGCCATAGAGTTGAATGAACCTAAAATACTTTTTGTTAGCATGTAAACAAATATTCATCTTTATTTATGCAGGGGCTTCCCTGGTGGCTCAGATGGTAAGGAATCCTCCTGCAATGCAGGAGATCTGAGTTCAATCCATGGGTTGGGAAGATCCCCTGGAGAAGGGAATGACTACCCACTCCAGTATTAAGGTCTCCATGGACAGAGGAGCCTGGCAGCCTACAGTCCATGGGGTCGGGAAGAGTCAGACATGATTGAACGACTTTCACTTCACTTATATATGCAAGTTCATTTTATAAATGATTGAAAGAATATACCTGGTGTTCTTGCTTTCATAAGCAATCTGACATATGTTCCTCTCCACATGGCTTGAATTTTAATTGCTGCTGCTATTTCCTCTGGAGAATACTCTTTATCGCTTGTTGGCACACTGTTCTTAACATCTACCCATTCCGCTAGAAAGAGAAAAACAAACTTTGGACTAAAAGTTAATCTAATCTCTAGTTCAGTTTTCACTGCTTTTAACTTTTAAGGCCATCTGATGGGTTAAGTGCCACACTGATAGATTTGTTCTTATATTTAACATTGCCTTCTGCAGGTGGTTCCTTTTTAGAATATAAACATTCTGGAGAAGGGAAATGCTAAATATTGACACTTCAGTGAAATACTGTTGAATTCCTCTGTGAAAATAGCAAGAAGGGTCTCCTAAAGTTGAAAAAAATGTTAAAATCGTGGGAATAGAGCATTGGAAAAGGAAGAAATGAGGGTTACTGAGATCAGAATATCTTCCCAGAATTCCTCAAGTTGTACTATATAGATTAGTGACTGTCTGCTTTTTAAGGTCAGGAACAAATAAAACTGGGATATTCTGGGCTCCCCTGGAAATATGTGGAACAGGGGACACATGTCAGATCTTTGGAAACTTTTGAGCTTTCTCAGGGCAAAGCTTGAACCCTATAACTGTCAGTACTGACATATTCTATCTACACCACAAAAATCTGGGGTGCATTTTTCTCAAATTATGTATCCTATATAAAGCTAGGAGTTTCTTGGTCACAGAAACACCTAAAATTAATCAGTACCTAAAGAAGCCTCTTCCAAAGAAGAATCGAGTAAATCCAAGTCCAAAACCATGGCACGGAATGCAAATTTGGTGTTGGGTGGAGGTTTTGTTATTTGAGCTTTTTTCATTAAACGCCATAAAGAAATATGAAAAACCTGACAAAGATAACATGTATTAGTATATTTTCTAAATCAAGAAAATACTCTTACCTAGTCAGAGAGGCTCTAAAAAGCTTTCTATTTCTCAGATATACACACCATCTAACAGAAGACTCTTTGAAGACTCCTTCCTCTGGTAAGAGACGAAATTTATTTAACATCTGATGAATTTTAACTTAATAAGATTTAATCAACACAATGTTTATAATATACATTCAACCAAAATTAATATTAAATTAATTGAGGAGATACAGTGTAAGATAAAAAATAATGTTCTTATGCCTAAGCAACTTAAATACCAGGTTTCTCTTATTCTGAGATGCCATTTATTGTAAGATACACTATTAATTCACATGCTTCAAGAAAGAAAACATGCCACTCAAGGTTTTTATCACTTTCTATCACTTGTGAGTATTTATTTCCTATTGAAAAATCTCTTTTAAATTTATTTAGGCATAACTTTTTCATCATGTATCACATTTAAACATATATGAAAAAATAAAATAAACTATATATATTGATTAAGTATTCCAAGAATGTATTCATGCTCAGACTCCTACTCTTGCAAATCACTTTTTGCAAGCACTTAACATGTATGTTTTCTATACAGTTATGTCCTTTGTGTTGTCAAAAGATTCACCATTGCTGAAAGAGCATTCTTTTGTCCCTGGATTTTTTCTCAAGGCACTGACTCTCATTCAGGGTGTTGATGCCAATTCATTCTTTATTTTACCAAAGAGGGCTGATGGAAGGTTCCTAGACCACAACCAGAACACATATTCCTTCTTTCAAGTTCTTTTGTTCATGATTTTTATCCTGAAATGTGGACAGATTCCACATTTCCAATCACACCATTGGTGATGATAACCAACCATGGCACATTTCTGCTTGTTTACTTGTGGCTATTTACACGTTCACAGGGAGTAAAGCACTTGATGGATGAGGTAGGGCTGAAGTGAAATGAAGTGAAAGTCACTCAGTTGTGTCTGACTCTTTGCAACTCCATGGATGTACAGTCCATGGAATTCTCCAGGCCGGAATACTGGAGTGGGTAGCCGTTCTCTTCTCCAGAGGATTGTCCCAATCCAGGGATCGAACCGAGTTTCCCACATTGGAGGCAGATCCTTCACCAACTGAGTCACCAGTGAAGCCCGAGGTAGGGCCCTCTGGGAACTGTTTGTGGTGATTTTCACCCAATTATATCTCTCCCTCTCCCTGAGCTCTTAGGAAGTCTTTCTGGTTTGAGGAAAACCCCTTTCCCTTCATGCACATGGTGACCCCAAATGCCAGGTGAATTTAGGATTCACTGTGTGTAACAATTGGTGCCATCAAATCCTTTTACTCAAGCACTATTTATCATTTATCTTGAGAATATGCATGTAATGGACTCTGATGAACTACACAAAAGAGAAACTTCCTTGGGTCTTTGCAATCTCTTTAGCAGATTGCCCTTGATGTGTATCACATTCTAGTTTAAGGTTTATGCAATGATTTTCTTTTTCTTCTGCTTTGGCGGAGTTTTTCTTGATTTGAAGATTGTTCTTGATTATCTTTCCCCAACAACACCTTATGCTCAGTTAAAGTGGAATAACAGGGAAATTAAATTTCTAGTATAAATAATTTATAATATGATTGTATTTTATATATTGTACATACTGTTTGCTTATATGAAATTAAAAATTGGCTGAGTGAAATGATTCTAGACAGAGACCATGCACCCTTCACAAAAGTTAACTCAAAATAAACAGTAGACTGAAATGCAAAGTGTAAAAGTATAAAATTTATAGAAGATGATATAGGATAATATCTAGATGACCTTGGGTAAGGCAGTGCCTTTATGTATTCATCACTAAAGCCATGGCCCACAAAAGAAAGAATTGATAAGCTGGACTTCACTAAAATTAAAACTTCTTCTCTGTAAAGAAAATGTCAAGAGGATGAGAAGACTTTGACTTCTCTAATGACTTCATAGACTGGGAAAAAATATTTTCAAAAGAATACTTAAAACTCAATGATAAGAAAACAAACAACCTGATTAAAAATGGGCCAAAGACTTTAACAGACACCTCACCAAAATAGATATACAGATGGCAAATAAGCATATCAAAAGATGTTTCACATTGTACGTCATCAGGGATATGCAAATTAAAATGACTTACCACTGTGCTTTTAGAAGAGTCCAAATCTGGAACACTGACAACATCAATTCTGACTAGAATATGGAATATCAGAAACTCTCAATCATTTTGATGGGAATGAAAAATGGTACAACCACTCTTGAAGAGTCTGATGATTTTTATAAAGCTAAACATACTCTTGTTATATGATCCAGCAATTACACTCCTTTGTATTTACACAAGTGAATTGAAAATGTATGTCCACCAAAAAACTTGTACACAGTTGTTCATAGCCGTTTCATTCATAAATGCCAAAACTTGGAACCAAAAAAGATGTTCTTCAGTAAGTGAATAAATAAACCGTGCTATATCCAGACAATGGAATATTGTTCAGAACTAAGAAGAAATGGCACTTCCTAGGTGGTGCTGGTGGTAAAGAACCCTCCTGCCAATGCAGGAGACATAAGAGAAATGGGTTCAGTCCCTGGTTGGGGAAGATCCCCTGGAGGAGGAAATGGCAACCCACTCCAGTATTCTTGCCTGGAGAATCCCATGGACATTGGAGCCTGATGGGCTACAATCCATAGGGTCTCAGAGTTGGACATGACTGAAGCAACTTAGCACACAAGAAGAAATGACCTATGAAGTCATGAAAAGACAGGGAGGGAACTTAAGTGCCTATTTCTAAGTCAAAGAAGCCAATCTGGAAAGACTACATTATGACATTTTGGAAAAGGCAAAACTATGGAGACAATAAAGAGATCAGTGTGTGCCAGGGCTTGGGGGAGGGAAGGGATGAGTAGGTAGAACACTTGGGATTTTTAGGGCAGTGAAATTACTATGTATGATACTACAATGATAGATCTATGTCTTTATACAGTTGTCCAAACCCACAGAACGTATGCCAAGAGTGAATTCTAATGTATACTGCAGACTTTGACTGGGCTCATCAGTTGTAAGAAATGTACATCTCATGGGGGATGCTGGTAAGTAATGGGGGAGGTGTGTGTGTGGGGTAAGGGATATATGCCCAATTTTGTGATGAACCTTCTGCCCAATTTTGTGATGAACCTGCAACCACTCTAAAAATTGTCCTTAATAAAACAAATTTTAACTGGGTATCCTGTGTTTTAATTTCTAACTCTAGCAACACGACTCCCCAGGGGCTATTTGACAATATCTGAAACCATTTTTAGTTGTCACAACTGGTGTTTGGAGGGTGTGGGCAAGCCATGATTCCACTGACAGTTCAGGACCACAACAAAAATCAACTGAAAGGTCAATAGCGAACAGGGGTACCAATCCCTGTTTTGTATCACTTCTTTAAGGCTTTCAGTAAAGGAGGATGACAAAAGTAGGCAGTCAATAAATAACTGGAGTAATGGGCAAATTTAGCCTTGGAGCACAGAATGACCAATAGAGTTTTATGAAGAGAATGCACTGGTCATAGCAAACACCCTCTTCCAACAACACAAGAGAAGACTCTACACATGGACATCACCAGATGGTAAATACCGAAATCAGATTGATTATATTCTTTGCAGCCAAAGATGGAGAAGCTTTATATAGTCAGCAAAAACAAGACCCAGAGCTGACTGTGACTCAGATCATGAACTCCTTATTGCCAAATTTATACTTAAATTGAAGAAAGTAGGGAAAACAACTAGACCATTCAGGTTTGACCTAAATGGAATCCTTTATGACTATACAGTGGAAGTGACAAGTACACTCAAAGGATTAGATCTGATAGACAGAGTGTTTGAAGAACTGCGGACAGAGGTTCATGACACTGTAGAGGAGGCAGGGATCAAGACTATTTCCCCAAGAAAAAGAAATGTAAAAAGGCAAAAAGGTTGATCTGAGGAGGCCTTACAAACAGGTATGAAAACAAGAGAAGTGAAAGGGAAAGAAGAAAAGGAAAGATATACCCATTTGAATGCAGAGTTCTAAAGAATAGCAAGGAGAGATAAGAAAGCCTTCCTCAGTGATCAATGCAAAGAAATAGAGGAAAACAATAGAATGGGAAAGACTAGAGATCTCTTCAAGAAAATTAAGATACCAAGGGAATTTTTTATGCAAAGATGGACTCAATAAAGGACAGAAATGGTATGGACCTAACAGAAGCAGGAATACACAGAAGAACTATACAAAAAACATCTTAACAACCCAGATAATCACAATGGTATGATCACTCACCTAGAGCCAGACATCCTGGAACATGAAGTCAAGTGGACCTCAGGAAGCACCACTATGAACAGAGCTAGTGGAGGTGATGGAACTTCAGTTGAGCTATTTCAAATCCTAAAAGATGATGCTATGAAAGTGCTGCACTCAATATGCCAGCAAATTTGGAAAACTCAGCAGTGGCCACAGGACTGGTAAAGGTCAGTTTTCATTCCAATTCCAAACAAAGGCAATGCCAAAGAATGTTCAAACCACCACACAATTGCACTCATCTTACATGCTAGCAAAATAATGCTCAAAATTCTCCAAGCCAGGCTTCAACAGTATGTGAACTGTGAACTTCCAGATGTTCAAGTTGGATTTAGACAGGGCAGAGGAACCAGAGATCAAATTGCCAACATCCATTGGATTATCAAAAAAGCAAGAGAACTCCAGAAAAACATCTACTTCTGCTTTATTGACTATGCTAAAGCCTTTGAATGTGTGGGTCACAATAAACTGTGGAAAATTCTTCAAGAGATGGGAATATCAGACCACATGACCTGCCTCCTGAGAAATCTATATGCTGGTCAGGAAGCAACAGGTAGAACTGAACATGGAACAACAGACTGGTTTCAAATCAAGAAAGGAGTATGTCAAGCCTGTATATTGCCACCCTGATTATTTGACTTATATGCAGAATACCTCATGAGAAATGCTGGACTGGATGAAGCACAAGCTGGAATCAAACATTGCCAGGAGAAATATCAATAACCTCAGATATGCAGATGACACCACCCTTACGGCAGAAAGTGAAGAAGATCTAAAGAGTGTCTTGATGAAAGTGAAAGAGGAGAGTGAAGAAGTTGGCTTAAAACTCAACATTCAGAAAACTAAGATCATGGCATCTGGTCCCATCACTTCCTGGCAAATAGATGGGGAAACAGTGGAAACAGTGAGAGACTTTATTTTTGGGGGCTCCAAAATCACTGCAGATGGTGATTGCAGCCATGAAATTAAAAGATGCTGGCTCCTTGGAAGAAATGCTATGACCAACCTAGACAGCATACTAGAAAGCAGAGACATTGCTTTGCCAACAAAGGTCCATCTAGTCAAAGCTATGGTATCTCCAGTGGTCATGTATGGATGTGAGAGTTGGACTATAAAGAAAGCTGAACGCCAAAGAATTGATGCTCTTGAACTGTGGTGTTGGAGAAGACTCTTGAGAGTCCCTTGGATTGCAAGGAGATCCAACCAGTCTGTCCTAAAGGAGATCAGTCCTGGGTGTTCATTGGAAGGACTGATGTTGAAGCTGAAACTCCAATACTTTGGCCACCTCATGCAAAGAGTTGACTCATTGGAAAAGACCTTGATGCTGGGAAAAATTAAAGGTGGGAGGAGAAGGGGACAACAGAGAATGAGATGGTTGGATGGTATCACCGACTCAATGGACATGAGTTTGAGTAAACTCCGGGAGTTGGTGATGGACAACAAAGGTCCATCTAGTTCAGGCTATGGTTTTTCCAGTAGTCATGTATGGATGTGAGAGTTGGACTATAAAGAAAGTTGAGTGCTGAAGAATTGATGCATTTGAACTGTGGTGTTGGAGAAGACTCTTGAGAGTCCCTTGGACTCCAAGGAGATCCAACCAGTCCATCCTAAAGGAGATCAGTCCTGGGTGTTCATTGCAAGGATTGATGTTGAAGCTGAAACTCCAATACTTTGGCCACCTCATGCAAAGAGTTGACTCATTTGAAAAGACCCTGATGCTGGGAAAGATTGAGGGCAGGAGGAGAAGGGCGTGACAGAGGATGAGATGGTTGGATGGCATCATCAACTTGATGGTCATGGGTTTGGGTAAACTCCAGGAGTTGGTGATGGACAGGGAGGCCTGGTGTGCTGCAGTTCATGGGGTTGCAAAGAGTTGGACACGACTGAGTGACTGAACTGAACTGAACTGAAAGCCAGGATGCTCCTTAGCCCCAACAGTGTGAGGAAATATTGATACCTCGAGAGCATCCACCTATCAGTGGGGAAGGAGTTGGTGGATAAATAGTACAGTCACCTCATCCTTCAGTAGGACATTTCTGAGGGATACCCTCCACAGTTCACCATGATCCCCTGGAGAACTGAACCCCAGTAACCCACAGCAATCATTATCACATCCTTTAACAAATATGCTTTTCTTTCTCACTTCATTCTTCCTATTCTCTCATTTCTGCTTGCTGTCATCACTTTCCAAATTGTCTTCATCCAAAACATTTTCTCAGCTCTGGTTTAGGGGATCTTATCTAAAATGAGATATATTATTACAAATAGAACATGTTCTTCTAGGAACTGTATAGCCTGAACATACTTACCCTGAAGTGCTGTGCAGTTAGTTCTTTATCCTGGAGGGGGATAGGGTAGTGAGCTGTTTGTAGATCCTTCAGGGCTGCAGAAAGTTTAGCCTTATCTTTGAAATTAGCAATCACATGTCCAACAGCTTTCAAAATTGTTAAAGCCTGCTCTGTAAATCGGTAGCTCTCCTGTGAAGACCAAGCATAGTACTCAGACTCATTTTCATTTATTTATGTGTAATTAGGTTTACAAAGATTTAGTTTCTGTATTAAAAATCTGTTATGGGACTGACTCAACAGTTATTTATGGAGGATTTACTTGATCAAAGTATTTCACCAGGAGTCATGGTCAGAGAGATGTTAAACAAGGAACTTGATTCTTGCTCTTGTAGGAACACACAGAAAGAACACGAACCCCACAGGGGGCCAGGGGCAATTTCTCCACAGTATTGATACCCAACCTTTGTTCTGAAGAACGTCTAGGAATTAGTCTGACAGCTGTGTGGTATTTGATGACTGCAGGGCAGAGAAGAGTTCAGGGAGAGAGCAATTGAAAAAAAGAAAAGGCAAGAGGGTGAACCCTGCCTGGGCTTCTGGCTTCCTTCTGCTATAAACTCTGAAGAAACAATAAAGCAAGAAGGAGACAGGGATATCAGGAAGGAACGTATTTTTAAAGATGGAGAAAACCCTGAGGTGTTGCAGATGATGGAGAAGTTGCGGAGCAGAGGGTGCTTACAGGCAGCCTGAAGAGGAAGAGGTCATGCAGGAGGAAAGCTTCGTAAAGTCTGTTTTGGCCCCTTTCCTTAGGGGCGCTACCATCACTGCACAGTTCCCTGTAGAAATTCTAAGGACTAGTCCAGCAGGAATAGCGTGAGAATGGAGTGAGACGCTGATGAAAACAGAGGCAATCGACTCACCATATTAATGCATTTACTTCCCCCTGACCTTCTCCCAATCCCCTCAAAGCTTTGGAGAAATATCTTCTTAACAGTGTCTCCCTGAAATGAAACCATGACCAGAAAAGTCACCTGGTTAAGTGGTAGCGTTGGGAGTGATCAAGGATGGCTTTGAGAAGCTTGAGCCTCTCTGCTTTTGAACCAGTCTATATCCCCCTTTCCTTCTTGATTAGAAGTGAAGGCTACTGGGGCCTAAAAGTCAGCCCCAATAACTTTTATAAGATGGAGGAGTTGATAATCCCAGGAAAACATGAGTTCACAGACCCAAATAGTTAAACAATTAGGGAATTAAATCACCTAAAGAAAGAAACAAACTGCTTCCATTTCCTGACTATTGTAAACAGTTTTGCTATGAACATTGGGGTGCATACATCTTTTTTAATATATGCCCAGGACATATGTCCAGGAGCTGGATTGCTGGATCACATGGTAGTCCTATTTTTAGGTTTTTTTTTAGGGCTTCCCTTGTTGCTCAATTGGTAAAGAATCTTCCTGCAATGCAGGAGACCCAGGTTCAATTCCTGAGTTGGGAAGATCCCCTGGAGAAGGAAATGGGAACGCATTCCAGTAGTCTTGTCTGGAGGATCCCATGGACAGAGGAGCCTGGTGGGCTACAGTCCATGGGGTCACAAGAGTTGGACATGAATTAGCAATTAAACCACCACCACTGTGGAACCTCCATACTGTTCTATATGGTGGCTGTATCAATTTACATTCTAACCAACTGTGTAGGAAGGTTTCCTTTTCTCCGTACTCTCTCCAGCACTTATCTTTTGTAGATATTTTGATGATGGCCATTTTGACCCATGTGAGGTGATACCTCATTGTGGTTTTGCTTTGCATTTCTCTAATAATTAATGGTGTTGAGCATCTTTTAATATACCTGTTAATCTTCTGAATGTCTTCTTTGGAGAAATGTCTATTGAGGTCTTCTGCCCATTTTTTATTGGGTTGTTTTTTGACGTTGAGTTGTATGAGCTGTTTGTATATTTTGGAAATTAACCCCTTGTCGGTCACATTATTTGCAAATATCTCCAATTCCATAGGCTGTCTTTTCGTTTTGTTGGTTTCTTTTGCTGTGCAAAAGCTTTTAAGTTTGATACATGCACCCCAGTGTTCATAGCACTATCTAGAGTAGCATCCTAAATGTCCATCAGTCGATGCATGGATACAGTACTGGAATATTACTCAGACATAAGAAGAATGAAAAGCTGCCATTTGCAGTAACATGGATGGGCCTACAGAATATCATAGTGATTAAGTATACAAAGACAAATACTGTGTGATATCATACGAGGAATAAAATAAATAAGTACAAATGGATCTATTTACAAAACTGAAAGACTCATAGACATAGAAAACAAACTATGACTAACCAAAGGCAAACAGGTAGGGGAAGGAAAAATTAGGAGTATGGGTTTAACGGATACACACTGCTACGTATAAAATAGATAAGAAACAAAGATCTACTATATAACACAGGGGACAATATTCAATATCTTCTAATTAATCTATAATGGAATATAATCTGAAAAAGTATATATTAATAGCTGAAACACTTGGCTGAACAGCTGAAACTAACATGATACTATAAATCAATTCTGCTTCAATTCAAAAAATAAAAAAGAAACAAACTAGATAAGCCATACTATGTAAAAAAATTTTTTTTTGTTTATTTGTTTGGAGTTTGAAGCAGAGAAAGGTTTATTTCAGGGCCATGCAAGGAGATGGTGGCTCATGTTCTAAAAATCCCCAAGTTCCCTGAAGGGTTTTTTTTTTTTTCATATTATAATATCATTATGTGTGCTCAGTCACTCGGTCTGGTCTGACTCTTTGAGGCCCCATGGATTGTATCTCACTGGGCTCCTCTGTCCATGGAATTTTCCAGGCAAGAATACTGGAGTGGGGTGCCATTTCCTCCTCCGGGGGGTCTTCCTGACTCAGGGATCGAACCTGCGTCTCTTGTGTCTCTTACATTGGCAGGAGGATTCTTTACCACTTAAGCACATTTATTATTCATCTAAATCATATAATTGTGGCAATTAAGTTGGCTGCCTTTCTTTTATAGTTATCTTGAAGAATCGGACATGACTGAGCAACTAACACTTTCACTTTATGCAGCTTTATTTAGTACGATTTCTTTAAGATGACACTGATTTATTCAGGTAAAAATATTTTTTTTTTAAAGAAGAGAAAAAACAAGAATTTAAAGCAAGCAGGGTAAATCTAATTAAGGGTTTAAGGGACATGGAAGGTGGGCTTGATGATCTTCCTTCTGTGTCTATTGAGCAGGAGTTAGGTCTGATGAGAGATAATGCAGAAAGAGAGGAGGCAGCCAAAGGGCATCCTTCAGGACCGCTGCCTGGAGAGGGAAGGACGCATGACTAGAGCCTATCTGGGCCATGAAAACATGAGCACGGAGGTGGTTTTGACCCATCCACTACCACTCTGGACAAGAGGTTTACTGACTGGCTAAGTGGATCTCATCTCACTAATATGAAGTTGTGATATATGGCGATAGATTGGAGGAGCAGGTAAAGCTGAATTATGCAGTAGAAAGGCCCTATAAATACTTGTCTCCCAAAATGCATATGCATATGTCTAAAGATGTCCTTGAGAGGACGTCTAAACCAAGACAGGACCTGAAGGAAGATTTATTTATCTCTCTTTTCTTTCAGACCCTGTCAGAGCTGAGGAGCTAGAAAAACCGAGGTTAAGAGCCAATGAAGAAATGACTGACCCTTTCATGGATCCTCTCCCCCTGAATCCCAGAGTCCCTTCCTTAGGACAAAGAAGGGGGAAAGGAGCATATAAAATATTAAAAATTTAATCTGCACTGAAAAAGTCTGTACTGATCCTTTCTGTTTCTCAAGGGAACAATAATATTGATACTATGGGATCTGCCTTAGGTGTTAACAGATGTGTAAGGGAATTCAACAGAGCAGAGATGAGTAAATAAAATAAAATGAAATAAAATAATATATTTTTAAAATAAAATTATTTTATTTGTATCCCTACAGAGTTTAGACTACTTATTAACACGTATTTGAGAATTCTTAAAGAATATACTTAATAGTTTTAAAAAGTAAAAAAATGAGTAAGCTGAATAAAAAAATAGAAATATGATTTAGTTCAAGATCTTTGAAACTAAAGCACACACACAAACATCACAGTTGCTAACCAATTTACCGGCTCAAAGTTGGGTAGCACAACATCTTCATCCCCAATGACGAAGGTCACCATGCTGCAGATGTGTATGGAGTGGCCCATGGGGGAGTATGCAGTGAAGAGCAGCATGTGTCTCCTAAAGAGAGTGAACACAATATATAAATCAATGGTCTCCTTTGTTGTAGTCCTTGCCTCTGTTAGCTACTTGATGATACTTTGTGCTCAAATGAAGTCAAAGGTTAGTATGGGCTGAATTTTGTAACACACATGAGGTAATGACTGATGAATTTTTACTCTGAAAGAACCTTCAGAGAGCATGGAATCTATATTTCACTAATTATGTTGAATAAAAGCAGTCACACTAAATGACAAAATTGCACAGATTGGAGACATCTCCCATGCACTGCAGACATATTGCAAAAGACTGGTTCTGATTTTCCCCTCACAACAGTAATAATTCACATTGGCCCAGTGCTTTGTAGATTTCATAGTCATTTTCTCATAAATGCACAGCTTCATGTATGTTACTTATGTCTCTCCTACCAGGTCGTAGCACCATGGAGGGGACTGAGAGCATGTTTGAAACCTTCCTGTTGGCTGCTTAGGTCCCTGTGGGGGGAAATGTGGATAGAAGTAGTAAATTGAGAAAGTGTTTAGCTGTTCCGTTGTATTTTACTCTTTGCGGCCCCATGGACTGTAGAGTAGTCCGCCAGGTTCCTCTGTCCATGGAATTCTCCAGGCAAGAATACTGGAGTGGGTTGCCATTCCCTTCTCTAGGGGATCTTCCTGACCCAGAGACTGAACCCAGGTCTCTTGCATTGCAGGCTGATTCTTTAGTGTCTGAGCCACCAGGGAAGCCCAGATAAAAGCAGATTCTTTATCAGTTCCCTATCCTTGGTCATCTTGATGAATGAGCACTCAGACAGAAAAATGATTTCTGGGAGAATCTTTCCAAACTAGAGTTTTTAGGGGAGATGTGAAAAATACAGTATCTCTAAAATTTATTATTCCTCTAGGAATATTGGATGCTTGCCATAGATTATTTTAGCACTTTATTTTGTTGCTTGGATTTTGCTATTTGAATAAGAGCCATAGCTTTTCATTAATCACATAGAATTATCATGATTGATCTTGGGAAATTCAGCAAAATATTTATCTTATCTGAAATATGAGGTAATATTTTGAACTTATCAAAAATCATGAAAACTTTTCAATTAGGTATCTTTTCTTTAAAATGGGAAATGTGATGTGTTTAACCAATTGTATCTTAGTTTAAAATAAAACTACAGGTAAAATTAAAAATAACTACAGGTAAAACTATAGATTTACAGAAAAAAATGCTGTTTTTCAACCTGTTTTTAAATAAAATCATGGTCCTTATTAAGAACTATGGCACAATAAAACAAAAAGATCATTTTAATAAATTAATTTTAGGAAATACTGGATTAAACACATTTAAAATGTACTCTTTACTAAAGAAGTTTCATATTCTTTGACAATTATGCATCTTCCAAAAGGTACAGCGTTTCTTCAGTTTATTTGTTTCCAGAATTATTTTTCTCAAGAATCATGATGATAGGCCTATACTTTGTGAAATCACTTTAGGAAACTACATATTAGATTCCATATTGTTTCATTATCTAGTAGTCAAAAGTTTACAAGTCTTCAAATAATTCTTAGTATGGGAAAAATAAAGTCACTCCATACCCAACAGGCAGGCGAACTACTGTAGCCTTGGTAGCATAGGTGTGAATTGTCACAACGAGATGGCGTGGCCTCAGAGATTTCCAGGAAACCGTCTCAACTGTAAGTAGTCCAGGCTCTATGGGAGGGCTGTTCTTTGTTAAAGCTTTAGGAAAAGTTAAAAAAAAAAGATATATATATATATATATTTATATAAATTCAATTGTGAGAGTCTAGTTGGCTATCACTAGTATTGCTTTTTTATCAATATGACATTAATAATAATATATTATAATAATATTAACAACAACCAAGAATTAGACATATTCTGAAAATGCTCATAAAACATTAGAAATTATGCTGGGTAAATAGTTATGGGAAATAATACCCGAGAGGAAGCAAGATCTCCGTTCCTATTCCTACTTTTCTCCTCGTAGTCATTCACCCAGCTGAAGAAACCAGGAATGGAAAAGTTAGAAAAAAAGAGGTCAGCCAGGGATATTTCACTGTAGTATACCACTGCTTGGCTTATGTAGGGCAGTAATCACAATATCCTGCTGGATGCAATTTTAAAGGAGGAAAATTACTACATCTGGGAAAATGAGAGATTTTCCTAAGAAAGTGTCAAAACAAGGGCAAAATATACTACATTTTATCTAAGTTTTTTTACCTTTGATTCTTAGCTTTAAGTGTGTGGAGAAATAACAGATAATTAACAAAACTTTCATTTCAATAAAGTAACATTTTAAATTCAATTGTATTTTGTAAATTAATTAAAACAATCTAATTAAACTTTAATTAACTTTTTAAAAATCTGAAAGTGGGTAGAAAATATTATTCTTCATTGGTAGCTGAGGGCAAAGTACTTTTTACCTTGTTTTGCAGCTAACCCTCAAGCTAATGTTACAGGCCACCACAAGATCTAAAACACTTCTATGTATTTGGAGTTTCAATGTTCTAGGATGTGGTACAGCTTAGGAACTGTTGGTTAGGTAGACATACTAAACTCACACTGCTGAAGTCTGGAATGTTTATTCAACAAATATTTATTGCCTACCTGCTACACATCTGATACCACTCAAAACATTGGGCATATCTTGGTAGGAAAACCATAGTCTCTGCCATCAAGGTAGGCAAGAAATTCAATATTAAGCATGCAGCAAATATTTATACCTGTACAGGGTCAGAGCTGTTCATTTGAGTTACATATAAATGCTTTAGTAATACAAGTCAATCAAAGAATACTGTTTTGTGCATATGGGCATGTGTTCACAAGAAATTGGCCTTAGAGAAGAAAAGGAACAGTCTGTCTGTTAGAATAGGAAGGAAGGGTGACTAGAGCTTGAGAGAGTTCAATATGAGATGAGTGGGTCATTTCTGATCTCTCCTATCTCTTCAGTGAAAACAGTAGCAAGGTCATCAACTGAAAAGGAGGAAGGATGAGAGTGGGAATTGGAGATTTGAAGATGGAGAGAGACCTGCAGGTTTGCAATAATCATCCATAAGAATGAAAATTGGGAGAATGAAAGAACTTGGGGAACGTTGACAGTGCTTAGGTCATTTGTTTGTTCTTGTTGAGGTTCGTGGTCCTCAATTTAAAATGGGGCTCACTAGTAGGAATTTTTTCTTCAGTTACACTCAGCTGCTCTGATGCAATCCCAGGTCAGGCACAGGGATATTTTCAACCAGTATTAGGGTTTTGTCAGAAACATAACTCGAGAGGGTAAGAAAGCACTTGCGTTGAGGGCACATGTGAAGAAACGTCAATGAATACAATGATGGGCATGGAAACTGTGTTGGGAAACAGAGAAATAAGGGTCTGATGAGGGTGGACACAGAAAAAGTTGTAAGGTTGATGAATGGTGGTCCCCACTAAGTCCAAGAATTGTAGGGGTGGGAATTCTAGAATGAACTGGAACTTCAGGTGTGGAGGTCAGAGAGCTTAAAATTGATTGAGATAATACAGTTATTGGTACAATAAAATCTATATAAAGCCATGATAGTAGGGGCCTGGGGGGTGCGGATGGAGATAGAGGCCTTTGGAAGAGTCAAATCAAAGAAGAGCTTGTGATTTTAAATAGATTTTTAAAGAATCAACAATGATGACATGTATAGGGGGGAAGAGAAACAGAGGGACTAGGTGTGCTAAAGAGGTAACCATATGACCAGAACAAAGAGAGAGATGGGTGGCAAGAGTGAGCATACTCCTTGATGTCAGAGGAGCAGGAAGATCTTAGGAGGTCTGGAGAGGGAAAAAGTTCCTTCATTTGGTGTCTAAAACGTGTAGCATACATTTTCCCTGAATGGAAAGTGAGATGGGCTTTCAGACTGTAATTTTCTCATAGCCCTCTTACCTCCAGATTCTCCCCAGCGTACCAATGCAGAAAAGCAGATCAGCAGTTCAATGGGCTTTAAACTGTCCACGAATAGGTGATAGGACACACGTTCATCTGAAAACTGCAAGAAATAGACTAATTGTTGCATTTCATGTCAGCCTGTTAATGCTGCTATTTCCCACTTCTAATGAAAGTATAATACCTGACATTCATAGAGCATTTAGTGTGTTCTAGACCCCACAACAAGTACTTTACAGATTTAATGAAAGGAAGAAAATCACACCGGTACATGCGGGCAGCAGTCCATGTGTCTGCAGAGACTGAGGCCAGACACCATATCAGAGAGAGCCAAAGTTCTCCTCTGTGAGTAAAGAAAGGGGGTATGCTTGTTCCAGAAATGACAGTAGAGGAAGAAATTGAGCCCACAGCTGAGCAGTGCTCAGAAAATAGGTCCCTGATAAGTAAACAGGGAGAGAATAGAAATGTATTAAGGTAGTCTACTTGGGCTTCCCTGTTGGCTCAGATGGTAAAGAATCTGCCTGCAATGAGGGAGACCTGGGTTCAGTCCAATGGTTGGGAAGATCCCCTAGAGGAGGGCATGGCAACCCACTCCAGTATTCTTGCCTGTAGAATCCTATGGATAGAGGAGCCTGGCTACAGTCCTTGGGGGTCACAAAGAGTCACCCACAACTGAGTGACTAACCATATGCTACTTGGTGGTTTTTGCTATTACTCCTTCATTCTACAAGGTCTTCAGAACTATACCCATTGCATGCTAACGAACCAAACTGGGGGCTTCCCTTGTGGCTCAGCTGGTAAAGAATCTGCCTGCAGTGTGGAAAACGTGGGTTTGTTCCCTGGGTTGGGAAGATCCCCTGGAGAAGTGAAAGGTTACCCTTTCCAGAACAAAACTGGATTTTTGCTGGGGGCGTGCAGGAAAGTACTGAGCGCAATTGGAATATCTCTTAGTGGACAGGCACATAAAGATTACATGAATATGATTTCAATCCATCTTAGGTGGGTACTATTAATGTCTATCATTATGGATGAAGAAACTAAAATACAGAGAGGGTAAGTAATTCGTCAAAGGTCACAGAGCTTGCAAGTAGCACAGCTGAGATTCAAAAGTAAGTCTGTCTATCTACTAGTACCTAACTCCAATGTTAGTCTTTCAATTATTGTGCTATTACTGCACTTCAATTTCCCTGTGCTTCAACATAATTTTGACTGATGATGTACAGTAAATGTGTTAATTTAACTGTCATTATACTTTAAAGGCTTTCTATATTATTTTACAGCAATATTTAAATAAGTTGAAATGCAAAAAAAAAACCAAGTTATATTGTGAAAAAGACATCCTTAATAATCAAGTATAATAAGATTTCTAGAAATGTTTGATGCAATGTAACTATTGAAAATGACTGCGTCATTCAAAGTTTTCCAATAGTTAGCATTTGACATTCTATTTTAGTTTTCTTTTGTTTTCTTTTGTCTGCAACATGTTGGTGATAGAGCAGTTGTTTCAAATACTCCCTGTCTAAAACTCTGAAGGACCCTGGATTTGCCAGTGTAGCCTGTGCGAGCAAGGAGGAGGCTCTACCTTGCTATTTGCCATCATTTTAAATTGTCTGAGAATTTGAAGATGAGGTGGCCCTGGAGGCCACATGCAGGGAATCTGCCCTGGTGCAGGCACGAGACATCTTTGCAAGCCCCCTGCCAGCCCCCATGACATCACCCATGGGGACAGCTAATGGATGTTCACAGGACAAGCCTCAGACTCTGTGTCCCAGTTCCGCAGGCAGTGCCTGTGGCCACTAAAATCAGGACTCAAAGGGAAAGTATTAGTTGCTCAGTCTTGTCCGACTCTTTGCGACCTCATGGACTGTAGCCCGCCAGGCGCCTCTGTGTGTGGGGTTCTCCAGGCAAGAATACTGGATGGATTACCATGCCCTTCTACAGAGGATCTTTCCTACTCAGGTATCGAACCCGGGTCTCCTGCATTGCAGGCAGATTCTTTCCCATTTGCGCCACCAGGGAAGCCCCTAAATCAGGACTGCCTAGCCTCAGATCATGGACCGTCCAAACTAAAGGCCGTTAATTTTGGGTACTAACAACATCCTCTAAGTCATCCTTTTCTCAGACCATTGATGCTAAAAAAAAAAAAAAAAAATCAGGGGGATGAAGGTACTCATAATGGATGCTGTCATTTTATTTTGCCAAGCTGAAACTTTAAAAGGAAATTAAAATTCTGTATTTACTATCACTTCATAAAAATGTCCAAATACACACACACACATATATATTAGGGTGGCAATGTAAAACAAAAACTCATGTGCCAAATGCTCTTAGTAATAATAATGACAGCCAGCATTTATTTTTCACTTAGTATTAGGCATTCTTCTAAGTGTTTTACACAAATTCTGTCATTCCTTTCTCAACTCTGATTTAGGTCTCTCACTGTCATCATATAAATAAGTAAATCGAGGCAAAGAGTCCTATCCCAAGTGAAATTTGCATTCAAAACCAGGCAGTCTGGCTCCAGAGCCATGGATCTGCTTCCTCCAGAGGTGCTCTAGTGAGAAAGGCTTCACTGAGGACAAACCTGGTTCTCCTGTTGTTTGTGCCACTTACTAGTTTGGTGACCTTGGGCATTTTAGCCAAACTTGGTCTGCTTCAGTTTCCTAATCTGAAAATTGATAATAATAATAGTCTTTTCATTTGATTTTCCTTGAAGAGTTGATGCAATAAAGAACCTAGTTCAAGGCTGGGAACAGAGGGAGCACCTATAAATGACTATCATTTAACTGTTGCCAGTAATTTGAATATGATGACATTCCTAAATTAACTATAAATGATAAATAAATGTCATACCACACACTGGGCTCTGCCATTCCCAATTAACAGTTTGGGTTTTGTTTGTTTGCTTTTGCTTTGTTGGCTTTTTTATCTTCATAAAGTCAAAGCATTCCTCTGGGTATGTTTTGTAGACAGACTTCTGAGCCAGGTCAATCATTCTGCCAGCCCCAGTCACTAGTAAGGAGCTGATTTGTACTTTCAGAGCAGGCAGCCAGCTACAAAGCACCTCTTGAGGGATGCTCAAAAAGGTTTTCTCTGTCTGCATTTTCATCTAGTACAAGTGCAAAGGGAGAAGTCATCTCCAAGCCTCCTTACTTCCCCCAACTCTGCATTAGCTCTGCGAGATGTGAAGTTATCACTGGGGCTTGCATGGCTTCATACAAGCAACAAGCATGTTTCAGTGTAATTTAATTTCCCAGGATACATTTCATCATCTTCTCCAAAATTCTACCCCATGTGAGACTTGTTCATTAATTCATTCAACAATTTTTTTAAACCAAGTTTCTACTTCATGCCAGGGCCTCAACAGTAAAGAAAAGGACAGAGTCCTCCTTAACATGCTGACATGAAGTGGATAGGTAGGTGGAGGAACACAGAGGAATGACCATACAGTCAGAATGGAGGGAGGAAAGGGTTTGAGTGTGGACAGTCACACGGAATGCGTGGAAAGAGCATACTTGACTCAGACTCTATGGCCAGGAAAGGAGGTCTCACGGCATCCGTGCTATTCTGAGGGACTTGCAGACATTGGTCAGAGGAAGGTGAATGAACCTCAAGCAGTGGGAAGGACTAATTCGAAGTAATTTCAAGCAGAAGGAAGAATGTGGGCTGATATAGCAAAAATGATAGTGAAAATGTGTTTATGTTTTAGAAATTGTGTGCAAGTCAGTGAACATTAATTAGCAGAAGACATATGAGATGTGGGTTTGATCCCCGGGTTGTGAAGATCCCTTGGAGGAGGGCATGGCAATCCACTCCAGTATTCTTGCCTGGAGAATCCCGTGGGCAGAGGAGCCTGGTGGGCTACAGTCCATAGGGTTGCAAAGAGTTGGACATGACTGAAGCGACCTAGCATGCAAGCATGCAAAGTGAATTTTTTGTGCTTTTCCTCCCTTTATTTATAAGTCAAAATTTCCTTAATGTGAATTTATAAAATAATGCATCTCAGGATTGAACTTCTGCAACATAACCAGATGGATCACACTTGGAAATACCAGGTAGCAGAATTTTGCTTATTGTCTGGGTAGGTGATTAGTAGAAGACCCTAACAATTTTTAAAAATATAATTATAAGTTTAGAAATGCTTGATAAATTTGAAAGTGTTTTTCACTAGCATGATTTCATCAAAAATTTAAGAAGCGAAAGAGACGATATCATAAGGTATTTACCTTGAATTCTGATTTTTGAAAGTTAAGGCAATATGAACTTGGTTTGTGGAAAATATATATAGTCCTGAAAAACATTTACAACAGGTTATTGTCATTATATGCAACAGACTAGTACTACATATTAAGTTTCTCAGACATGAATAATCATAGGCAAAACAGGTAAAGATAGATGAAAGTTACAAGAAATAATAACAACTCAGAGAGGAAAAACATGGTTGCCAGGGCTGGGGGTGGGGAAAATAAGAAGAGATTGGTAAAAAGAGTACAAACTTCCTGTTACAAGATGAATAAGGTTTGAAGATCTAATGTGAAACACGGTGAGTATTGTTGATAACACTACATTGTATAATTAAAATGTGCTCAAAGAACAGAACTTAAATGTTCTCACACAAAATAAAAAGATAAACATATGAGGTGATAGATATGTTAATTAAATGGATGGGGGGATCTTTCACAATATGTACGTATTTTAATTCATCACCAGGTACACTTTTTTTTTTTTTTTTTGAGTACAGTTGCTTTACAAAGTTCTGTTAATTTCTGCTATTACAATGAAGTGAAACAGCCCTATACGTACATATATCTCCTCCTTCTGGAGCTTCCCTCCCACGCCAGCCCTCTAGGTCATCACAGAACACTCAGCTAAGCTCCCTGTACAATATAGCAGGTTCCCACATCTATTTTACATATGAAACTGTATATATGTCAGTTTTAATCTCCCAATTCATCCACCCTCCATGCATACTAACTACTTATCATTTTATCTGTCAATTTTGCATAAATAAAGCTGGGAAAAAGAACAACTGTATTGAATTAGTTGCCTGACAAGGACACAAATGATCTGTCTCTGTGAATAAACTTAAACAAAAAATAAGTCTTTGAGAAGAGGCTGAAATTGGCCTGAGACTGGTTCGGCTACCCAAGCTTCATGTGGATAATCAACTCATCCATATTTCCTTCTAATATTTTTGTGTACTATTAGATCAACACCAGACTAACACTGGCTTAACTCTTTTAAATGAAAGCTAAAAATCAAAGGCTTATATATCCATTATATTACACACACATAAAATTTATACTTACTGAAAACATACACAGAAGTCTTCAAAATCCAACCATATTTCTTTAGAAACACTGTTATTTATTGTTGTAAGTTCCTCCTGCGATTTTTCCTGTGTTGCTGTTGTCTGGCTGACCAAATCTTTTTCCAAACTGATTCCCTCAGCTGGATGGACTGTGTCATTGATTCCATAGTCTGCTAGTTCATCTGTGCAGAGCAGGAGACAACAGTATCAAACACACCTAGGCTGTTAAATACTAAGTTATTAAGGTATGGAAAACAGTAGAGGGGAGCTCACATATTGAAGTCTGTTTTTGAGAAAATATTTCCTGAGATAGTAATTTCAGGCCTCGGATTTGTAGATGTCCATGCAGAAACCCATTTTCATATGCTCAGGAGAATTTAATCCTATCTTGTATGCAGTGTCCAGAAAATCTGAAAATGCCTTTGTAAATCTGTGTACACATTCTCTGCAGATTGTAAAGTTATATATATATATATATAACCGAATTTAGCTGCTTTATGCTTTATGTATGGTCAAACAAGTCACTCCTAAAGGAAATCAACCCTGAATATTCACTGGAAGGACTGATGCTGAAGCTGAAGCTCCAATATGTTGGCCACCTGATGTGAAGAGATGACTCACTGGAAAAGACCATGATGCTGGGAAAGATTGAAGTCAAGAGGAGAAGGGGACAACAGAGAATGAGATGGTTGGGTGGCATCATTCAGTCAATGGACATGAGTTTGAGCAAACTCAGGGAAATAATGAAGGACAGGGAAGTTCATGCTACAGTTCATGGGGTCACAACTGAACAATGCATGTAAAATCTGCTATAAACGGACATTAAGAGATGGGATGGCCCAGACAATAGAAGAAACAAAAATTTGAAAGATCTACGGTGACTGACATCTTTATATAAGACAATTGATCTCCATAGTCAGTGATTCTGCAATCTTATATTATGTTTATCAAGGCCATACATTTCCTGTATACTTTCTGGAACCACAATGTTATATATATACAAGCCACACAACACTGTGTTTGGAATGTGAGCCTTGGGAGTTCGCTCCCTGGGTCAGGGAGATCCCCTGGAGAAGGGAATGGCAACCCACTCCAGTAATCTTGCCTGGAGAATCCCATGGACAGAGGAGCCTGGTGGGCTACACTCCATGGGTTCACACAGAGTCAGGCAGGACCGAAAAACTGCAAGTCCATGGGGTCACAGTCAGACACGACTGAGCAACTAACACTTTTACACACACAAGCCATTATTTAGGAACTGAGGAATTTGCAGTGGTTTTAGTGCTTTGATCCTAATGTGCATGCATTAAAACACATGAGCATGACTCACGGGGCTTTAATCAGATTGTCTTTCATTTTGACTTTAAGTTTGAATTTAACAAGTGCGATTATCTGATTTTTCTAGCCGGGAGCGGATTAAACTCTACACATCAGAGGGGACCTTGGGGTGGGGGTGGGATGCTGAGAACAGGAGAAGGGAGAGCAAGAAGCTGTCAGAAAGCAGAGACCCCTTTGTATTTTGATATCTGAGAAAAAAGTCATGAGAAGATTATTGATTTACCTTTTCCGAGTACAGGTTGTAAAGTAACAGTTCCCTGTGAATTGAAAGGAACACACTGAGAAATCATTTATAAATTCAACAAAACATGGCTGCTCTCTAAAGCACCATGGTTTTCAAAAAGGTTCATACAGTCTTCTAAACACTGGAGAAATTGAAATTTCTCTAAATCCTTAATAAAACATACAGCAAAATGGAATTTGTTTTCAACCTTAAAATCCAAAAGATGTGAATTTGACTGAGAGTTTACATTTGTGACATTAAAATACTGCTTATATGAGCTTATTACGTGTTTGAATCTTATAAGAAAATTTAAATTAAAGCAATAATATCCCTGAGTAGATATGTTAGATGGTATGAGGCACTGATAATTTATAATTTATACACTGATAATTTATACAGATTGACAAAAATGAGGTTATGATTAATGGTTAGTATACAGAAACTAGTGGGGCTTCTCTTGTAGCTCAGTCCCTAAAGAATCTGCCTGCAATGCAGGAGATCTGGGCTTGACTCCTGGGTCAGGAAGGTCCCCCGGAGAAGCAGATGGCAACCCGCTCCAGTATTCTTGCCTAGAGAATCCCACGGACAGAGGAGCCTGGTGGGCTACAGTCTATGGGGTCGCAAGAGTTGGACATGACGGAGTGAATAAACACACATACAGAAACTAGAAAGGATTATTTCAAATTACAAAAAATCATTTCTCAAACTTTTAACAGGGAAAATACATTGAATGCACATGTAGTACTCTGCTATTTCTGGAATACAATTAAAATAATTTAAAAGATAAAATTGTATAAATTTATACAGTCTAGTGATGGGTGATGTTAACAATATTTTGGACGATGTAAAGTGGGGTGGAGAAGACAACAGAGTAGAGATAATTGAATATGAAGTGTTAGTGAGAAGCAAGCCCATCCAAGCCTTAGAAGCCCAGAAACAACTAGCAGGCATCTGAGAAGGAGAATACTCCAGTACTTTGGCCACCTGACACGAAGAACTGACTCATTCAAAAAGACCCCAAAGCTGGGAAAGATTGAAGGCGGGAGGAGAAAGGGACAACAGAGGATGAGATGGTTGGATGGAATCACCGACTCAACGGACATGAGTTTGAGGGGGCTCCAGGAGTTGGTGATGGACAGGGAAGCCTGGAGTGCTGCAGTCCATGGGGTCGCAAAGAGCTGGACATGACTGAGTGACTAAACTGAACTGAAAAGAAGGAAATGAGATGCAGGCTGAAAATACAGGGGTGGGTTGAATGTCTATATAAGGAACAGATGAATCCCCACTTCTCCCTAATCCCTCCTGGTTTAGCATCTATCCTTCTTCAGCCTAAATAGGACACTGGAACTTGAGTCAAGTGGAGAAATTAAATGAAAAATCTCCAGATCTGGGTTCACAGACAGAGTGGGAATCAAGAAAGGCTACTACAAAGAGAGGAGAGGAATTAAGTGAACATCCACATGACGAACTTTGAGACTCTCAGGAACTCTGCTGCTTGGCTTTAATAACTCTGGTGGATAAGAGTATGACAATCCTTACCACCACATTCCACCCCAGCAGGGAGATTAGAGAACCCTTAACCTGAGAAACTGAACAGAGCTGGAGGAAAACCTTCGGGAATCTCATATTTGGAGTCAGTCCCACCCCCAAATGAAGCTCATTTATCCCCAATTATCTCAAATTAAAGCTACCAGCTGACAAGCTCTATCCATGCCATAAAGCTTCTTCTAATCAGCAGCCCTGTAATGTCATAAACTCCTTATATGTGTATAACAAAGTACTGCCAGGCAATTGGGGAAAGAGCCCCATATAAAAGAAAGAAACTAATGGATGTGGATAGAAATATTCATAGGAACCAGAAATAATAATATAGGGAGACGTTTTAAAAGCTAGTATTATCAGAAAGTTAAGAAGATAGTCATTTATCACATGGTAAACTTCTATAAAAATACATCAGGAACAAGGTAGAGCTCTTAGAATCTAAAAATAGGAAAGTGAAATAAATTCAACAGAAAGTTTGAATGTAAAGTTGATTTTAAAAAAGACAAAGAGACTAAAACTGCAAAAAACTTTTAAAGAAAACATAAGTGAAGAGCTTCGTGACTTTGGGTTTGACACTGGTTTCTCAGATTTGACAACAAAAACAGACAACAAAAGTAAAAAGAAATTGGACTATGGAGAAAATCTTCTGTCATTCAAAAAGAGATCATCAACAGTGAAAATGCAGCCTATGGGATGAGAGAAATTATTTGCAAATCATATGTATAATAAAGGGTTAACATCAGAATATACAAAGAACTTCTTGCTCTCATAATCTTCATTTTCCATGCATCTTTTCTCAGGGAGTATTAGAAGATGCGTGCCATCGAATTTAGAGTATAAAGTAGGAGGACAGCATAGTTTCCAAAAATTAGAAAATCCATCAGAGGAGAGAGAGAAGAGAAAGTCCCGCGATGACAGTTGCAGGTTTCTACCAGTTTAACAAGAGCGAGAGAGCAAAGGATCCCAGGGATGATGTCTCCAGGAAAATTGTCGGCATTGATAGAATAATCTCACGTGTTCGTGTGGTGAAGGTGTTCAGAGGGTGTTTGTTTAATGGTGTTTCTTTAAAAAAAAAAAAAATCATTTGGGACAGCTCCCTAATGTGTCATAGGAAAAATAAGCAAGCAAAAAAAAAAAAAATGAAGCAATTAGTTGTACAAAAAGTTGTATAAGAAAAAACACCCAATCCTTCCAGCTAGAATATTTTTAAAGGACGAATATTTTTATCCCTTATCATCTTTCTTCCATTACAGCTGGAAGTAACGATGAAGGTGGAAGAAGAAACAGGTAAATAATTAATTCCTGACTTGTGCTAAATCTTCATTCCTAGGGAATATCTGAAAACAGCCCTGTTTTCCCTATCATTTGTATCTATTTTAAGAGGCAAAGGTAAGGCAGTTTTGCTGTTTAAAAACATGAACCATATAAGGCTGAGCTAGTCTGTGATAACAAACCGGTCCTGAAATCTCAATGGCTTTAACACATAGGGTTAATGTCTCTCTCAGATTCAGTTCATTTGGGGGGACCCCATTTGAAGGGTTCCTTTCCCAGCTCAGACATCCCAATATAAACCCTTGTATTTTGTAGCGCTGCCTCTGGGACACGTGGTTTCCTGATTATTGTGGGAGGAGCAGAGGGGTACCTGTGTGGGGTACTGTGAAATGGGTACATAAGAAGCTTATTTTCAGTAGTATTTATTGTGCTGAAAGGCATTTATGTACAATATATTTCACAGTTTAAGGGAAAAAAAACTTTCATAGTTAAGAACTGGGCTAATAATAAGAGTAACATAGTTACCTGAGACATATTTTTTGCCAGTTGGTTTAAGTCTATCTGGCTAAAGGCTGCAGTTTCATCATTTTCAGTAAGAGAAGATAATCCAGATCCTGGAACCAGCCCTTTCTTAATAAAAGATCGTACAAAATGACTAATGAAAAAAAAAAGAACAAGTTCTGTTAATCTCTTGTTTAAAGCTACTAATAAATAACTGCAGTTTTTATTGAGATATAAGTGACATACAACATTATTATTAGTTTCAGGTATACAACATAACAATCAGTATTTGTATACATAGCAAAATGGTAATCACAACTCTAAGAAATGTACATCACCACACGTACTTACAATTTTTTCCCCTTGTTATAAGAACTTTTAAGGCCTATTATCTTAGTAATTTTCAAATATATAACAGCATTATTAACTATGGCTTCCTGGTGACTCAGCAGTAGAGTCCACTGGGTCGATGCAGGAGACATGGGTTCAATCCCTAAGTTGGGAAGATCCCCTGGAGGAGGAAATGACAACCTTCTCCAATATTCTTGCCTGGGAAATCCCATGGACAGAGGAGCCTGGAAGGCTCCAAGGGGTTGCAAGAGTCAGACATGACTTAGCGACTAAAGCACCATCATTATTAACTAGGGTTACCATGCTACACATTGCATTCCCAGGACTTATTTATTTTAAAACTGGAAGTTTGTATCTTTTGATTTCCTTCACCCATTTTATCCACCCTGACCCCCTGCCTCCGGCAGCCACCAGTCTGTTCTCCTGTATCTACGAGTTTGTTTATTTGCTTAGATACCACATTTAACACCACATATACCACATATATGGTATTTGTCTTCCTCGTCTGCCTAATTTCACTTGACACGATGTCCTAAAGATCCATCTATATTGTCACAAATAGCAAGATTTCCTTCTTTTCTCAGTAATTGAATAATATCTCTTTGTATTAACGTTTTGTCAACAATAGAAAGTTCTGATTTTATTCATTTTATCAATCTCCTTCTTCCACAACCAACAGTATTTTTTTTTTTTTGCTTTGTGTTAAAAACATGTAATTGCTTTCTATACTACTGAAGCACTAGTCTCTGCCAGTCACCGCAACGCTGTAAAACTTTTCTGGAACACGGTTTATTTCAAAGTTATGGTGGTCATCTTTGTTGATGAGCAGAACACACAGGAATCTTACATTTGGAATTGATTTAATTAAGTATCAGAGCAATGTATCAGTGAAATAGGAATTGGAGTAAAACATTTAATTATGGGTGTGTGATATTTATAGAAGCTACCCAAGTACACAGTATTTTCTTTCAGGTTATTACTGACATGACCCCCAAATCAACACTGCCAAAGCTAGAAGTTAATGGGTACACTATGAGAGCATCACTGATTCAATGAACATGAACTTGGGCCAACTCTGGGAGATGGTGAGGGACGGGGAGGCCAGTGTGCTGCAGTCCATGAGGTTGCAGAGGTGGACACGACTTAGCAACTGGACAACAACAGTAATCTATTTGTTACAGTACTAATATTTTAGGTATGTCTGTTTCAAAGGTAAAATTAATTTTCATGTATATAGAACTTCCTTTACTTTTGGATTTTTCCTTGCTAGTGTTTGGTAAACCTTGCGGTACCTCAAGCTTTAGCTTTTTGTCTCAGATTTACCTGAAACTGCCACTAGAGGGTAGCACAAACACTTGTGAAGCTCTGATTCTTGCAAACAGGGCCAGGAGCCAGGAACAGGCAAACCAGGCCTAAGGCTGCTACGACAGTGTTCCAAGGAAGAGGAGTTGTGTAGCAATCACACTCCAGGGCTCATCAAAAACAGACCAACCGACCAGCTTTCTCTTATGCTGACCTGAGAACTCTGACTAGCAGTCAGGGAGGATGAAATGCCATTCACACATATTTTTGCTTTTGTCTAGGCCAGGTACAATGGATATACAAGGAAAGCTGAAACAGGTTCAAGGAGTGAATACGTTAACTGAATCCAATCACGTGTTGAAGTCACCTAGACCTGGGTTACAGAATTTCATCCACTATAATTAGGTAAAAAAACTGAAAGAAGGAATAAGAAAATCAAGTAAAGGAGTCACATGGGAAGTTCATGTTATGAAACCAACACTTTTGTGGTCCCTCTTAGCATAGAGATTGTAGACGTCCGTGTGTGAAACTTTGAATCCTGAAAAAATTAGTCCTGATGGTCTGCAACTCCGGTTCATACAATCCACAAAATATTTGAGTAGTATGCAATCTCAATGAGCTAACAGATAATCAAAAACTATTTGGAATGATAAAATTATCATCTTAGTGGGTAACACTAACTATAAAATTAAGTAGAAAGATTACAAGGTTTACTATTTTTATGTTTAAGAAAATTCTGTCTCTACGTGGTATTTTGTGTTTGCAAGAGATGAAAAAGATGTAGGATGTTGCATAATCTAACAAATCAGGTCATAAAATACAGTTTTATATTTAATTTTAGGTTTGTAATGAAGTTATGGAGGCTTCCCTGGTGGTTCAGCAGTAAAGAATCCACCTGCGATGCAGGAGACTCAGGTTCGATCCTTGGGTCAGGAAGGTCCTCTGGAGAAGGGAATGGCTACCCACTCCAGTATTCTTGCCTGGAGAATCCCATGGACAGAGGAGCCTGGTGGACTACAGTCCATGGGATTGCAAAAGGTCAGACATGACTGAGAGTTATAGGTATAAGAGAATTTTTGGTTTGTAAAATCTAATAGTTCAGGTCAGTTGCTCAGCCGTGTCTGACTCTTTGTGACCCCATGGGCCGCAGCATGCCAGGCCTCCCTGTCCATCACCAACTCCTGGAGTTTACCCAAGCTCATGTCCATCGAGTTGGTGATGCCATCCAACCATCTCATCCTCTGTCATCCCCTTCTCCTTCTGCCTTCAATCTTTCCCAGCATCAGGGTCTTTTCAAATGAGTCAGCTCTTTGCATCAGGTGGCTAAAGTATTGGAGTTTCAGCTTCAACATCAGTCCTTCCAATGAACACCCAGGACTGATCTTCTTTAGGATGGACTGGTTGGATCTCCTTGCAGTCCAAGGGACTCTCAAGGGTCTTCTCCAACACCACAGTTCAAAAGCATCAATTCTTATGCATAGGAAAAATCAAGGTTCCCCAGAAACGTCATTTTGATTATTTGTATTTTTAATGATGATTTATTTAATTGGTAAGGGATTTCCCTGGTGGTTCAGACAGTAAGGAATCTGCCTGCAATGAGGGAGACATGGATTCAATCCCTGGGTCAGGAAGATTTCCTGGAAAAGGGAATGGCAACCCACTCTAGTATTCTTTCATGGAGAACTCCATGAACAGAGGGGCCTGGCAGACTACAGCACATGGGGTCACAAAGAGTGGAACATGACTGAGTGACTAACATTTTCTTCTTTTTCATATAATTGGTAAGAGTTTATTTATTCTTTTTAGCTTTTAAAGCACTTAAAGAAAAATAAAATATGCCACTGTTGTAAATGCAATTTAAAATGTTTAAATAAATTCAGCTAACTTTTAAAACTTATTTAAAACTTTTATAGAAATTAATAACTTATTTATAAGATTTTTTATAAGTTAAAATGAAAGTTTGAGGAAAACTAGATTTGCAAATATAACAGAACAAATCTTTCAAACCAAAGTAGCAGCAAATTGATTTTTCTGTTTATAAGCTTCACGTGGCTAACTATGTCTACTTTGCAGCCTAGCAGTCCCTCCTCACTTACTTTTCAGTGTTTAATCGCTGATGGCACAGAACTGCAGGAGCCTTAAAAGTAAAAGATTTCAATAATATTTTTAATATTTTCAACTTAACTAGAATCCAGAAATGGTAGATTAACTGGCTATGATGCAAACAGGCTCTAGAAGTAGGAAAATACAATGAATAGACTTCTAATCTAAATTCTGACTGCTTTTATTCATCAGTTTATACTCTTATCATGGATTTTAATATATCCAAGGGAAGAATAAACCATATCTAGTGGTAATTGTATTCATGACATATATAAGCCATTTGTATGTATATATACAAGCCATTCAAAAATTTTAATGGTTTAAAAAATTAGAAAAAGTACACACATCATAAATGTAAAACTTGATGAAAACCTACCAAGTAAACATGGCCATATCACCATTATTCAGATCGAGAGACATTTTCAGGCCCCAGAAACCCTGCCAGGTGTCCTTGCCCATTACAGCCAACACTCTTCCCCACAGGTAACTTCCCGACTATTGATTTCCAGCACCATATATTGCTTTGTTTTTCTTTTTAATATCTGTATTAGTAAAATAATTTTTAAAAGACCATATACATTTTGTACCAGATTTCTTTGGTCTAATATTTTTGTATGTGACATTTATCCATGCTGATTTTTGTTGCAGTATTTCTTTCACTTTTATATCTATATATTATCACATTATATGTCTTGAGTTTTACTATGATATCCAGCTGCAGTTTTCTCTGTATTTACATTACATGAGTTTTCTTAGAAATTCCTGAATCTCGATTATTTTTCTTTAACTTCCGGGATAATTTTCCCATTATATTTTTATTTCGTGATTATTCCCCAAACTTTATCCTGTACTTCTAGGACCCATATATAAGTATGTTGATCTTTATCAACTTGTCTTATAAGTCTTTTACTGTACTTTCCTTCATTTTTTTCTTTTTGGTTTTAGTCTCTGAACATCAGTCTGGATATTGTCTTTTGACCTGTTTTTCATTTTTCAACTTATCTTTTTCTTTGTTTTACCTAATCTGTGATTAAACACATTCATTGAATTCTAAATATCAGTTATTCTGTCTTCCTTGGTTCTAGAACCCCATTTTTTTAAACCATTTTACATACTATTGAATATTATTTATTTTTATTTTTTACAACTTTATTGAGGGATTATTGAAGTACAGTTAACTGCACAAAGAATAAATTTGATAATCCTTGATATATGTATGTATCCATGTGTTAGTTATCAATTGCTTCATAACGAATCACCACACTTTTAATGGTAAAATCATATCACCCACTACTCCTTTTCATTTCTGCTATCTGTAGACTTCATTTTCACCACGATGAACTTCCCAGGTGGCACTAGTGATAAAGACTCTGCCTGCCAATTCAGAAGATGCAAGCGATGCAGATTCAATCCCTGGGTGGAGAAGAGCCTCTGGAGTAGGAAATGGCAACCTGCTCCAGCTCCAGTATTCTTGCCTGGAAGATTCCAAGGACAGAGGAGCCTGGCAGGCTGCAGTTCACAGGTTCACAAAGAGTCAGACACAACTGAGTGACTGAGAACATAAACATGAACTCATTAAAAACATTAGACCCAGGATCATAGGTTTTATTTCTATCCCTATTGTCACATTCAAATATTAGTAAATTTGAATTCTTCCTTTCCTTCTTTCTTTTCCTTCTTCATTGTCTTTGCTATTATATTTAGTTAGCTCTTTTTGTTTGTTTCCTTCTGAGAGTGACACACTTCATCTTCCAGGTATTTCTGACAATTTGATCTTGTGGTTTAATTTACCAGGTAATAATTAAAAGTATTTCCCAATGCTAATGTTTAAAGTAAAACAAAATACTGTGTTGTTCTCAAACAGACACCAAAGCTGTAAAGCCTCACATACTTAGGCCTTATTTTAACCAATTCAAAATTTATCTTAAATGTTTACTACTGTGAAATAGAACCTAAATTTTTGTTTTCCTATAA
Organism: Cervus canadensis; assembly: GCF_019320065.1. Classification (NCBI taxonomy): domain Eukaryota; kingdom Metazoa; phylum Chordata; class Mammalia; order Artiodactyla; family Cervidae; genus Cervus; species Cervus canadensis. The sequence goes on along the minus strand of NC_057418.1, from coordinate 18,997,872 downwards.
TCACTGCGTTTATACAAACTTTAATACATTTGCCACCAAACCATACATTTTTAACTACACAAATCACAGAATACTTCATCAGTTAACAAGAGGTATTCATGGGAAAGACCATTAAATACTTACGTTTCTGTTGGAATTGTAAATGGAGTCATTCTGTAATTCAAAAATGGACTTGAAATCTCAAGAAATTGGTCAGGCTTCTTTATTACTATTTCTAAAAAGAGAAAGGTAGTGTTCTACACTTGTTAAAAGAAATATTCAAGATTATATGTAGAATTTAACATTTAATGCAATACTGATTAGATTATATATTTACTCAGCAGATTTCAATAGATTTAAATAGAAATATATGTGATACATAAAGTATTGTACTAAAGAAGCTTTATAGATCCTGCCAATTTGAGATTTCTTTAGACTTCCTTCAGTTGCTTTCCAGATTTACAACATGAAACAATGAAATCTCAAGGGAGAAAATCAGTCATGTCTTCTAGAGTTATTACTGTACTTGGCATTTACTGCTATTTCAAGTACACGAAAGACTTTCTATAGAAGTCTTTTACTAAAAAACGTTTTCTTTTGGTTAACCTCTAACAACACAATTGCTCAAGACATGAAAAAAAGTGGGCTAAATACATGAAGTTAGTAGTAGAAGAACAGAAAATGTAACAAGTTAAGGTCAGAAGTAGAAAAGAAAGCAATAGGTCAAGAAAGAAGTTATGGGTATTCCTAAAGGTGACACAGAAGTAACTTCTCAATAGCTAAGGCACACAGCCCATGCACTAATATGGTGAACACTGAATTAAACATTAGGCATGATTATCTTAACAAAAGCTCCTATAGCAGTGGAAAAGATGCCCATAGGATGACAAGAAATGAGAATATGATACAGTGCATATGACTTTTCTGTGCTTGTTCTGTGATCATCTCTAAATTGATATCTTTCTCTGTTCCCTGTTAATTTTCACTTGAAATACTACACCCAGTAGAGAGAGGAAAAACAGTGATGTGGTAAGCCTCGTAGTGGAAGATCTCAGTTCTGGAATCCCATCAAGCCTGAGGTTTTCTTCCACAGCTTACAACAGAGACACGGAGTCATACAATAGTCAGTATCAAAATCAGAAAATAGCTGTATGTTTAATATTTTTCCTTTCCTTCATCTATTTCTGATGTTCTGAAAGAAGAACTGTTTTAAGTGTGGCTCTATGCATTTAGGGTTTCCCAGGTGGTAAAGAATTCTTTCCCAGGTGGTAAAGAATCCACCTGCCATCGGAGGAGATGCAGCAGACAGTTTGGATCCCTGAGTCAAGAAAATCCCCTGGAGGAGGAATTGGCAACCCACGCCAGCATTCTTGCCTGGGAACTCCCGTGGACAGAGGAGCCTGGCGGGCTACAGTCCATGGGGTCACAAAGAGTAAGGCACAACAGAGCACAACAACCTATGTGTTTAATTAAAATATAGCTTTCAATTATATTAAAATATACCAAGATTTTTTTCTCTCAAGCATCATGTGAATTCTGATCTTTGGAAAAACGAAAGTGGACAGGAAGGAAAGAGAGAGGGAGAAAGCTGGAAAGTTCCTGGAATCAAAATCAACAGTTGGCACCGGAGTGGCATCAACAGCATGTTGCAGAAACGCAAGGAATGTAAGGAAATAGCTGAAATAATAGAAGCAGGTGGGAGAGAGGCAGACAAGGCAAGTTTAAAAAAGAGAAAAATGAGCTGACCGTTTCTCCTTTACATCTAAGCCAGATATTTCTTTAATTTTTGTTCTTTTCTGGCGAGGATAAAACATGTTGTGCTAGAAAATTTTTGCCACCAGCTATATGGGTTGTATCAACATAGGCAGAAAGCAAATGTGAGGAAAATTACATGGTTAACAGTTGTGATTTATATCTTAAAAACATGTGAATTATGGTTGGAAGTAGGAGGCAAGGAACAGGTAAATACTCCAATCTCTGTGGCTATTGTAGTTTTAGGATCCTGAGTACCACTGAGACTGATGTATTATTCTGTGGCTGAGATACAGTTCTTTTGTCCCATGCACTGAAGGATCAGTAGTACTTGAATTGGTAACAGGAACACAGCAAGCACCATCATTAAGAGTATAAGACATGGTTCACGGGACCAACCACTTAAAGCTTATTTACATGCTTCTTAGGGATGCCTTTAATAAATTGACACGAGGTATGTTCTCTGTGCCTTTGTTTTCATTGTTTGTTCAAGCACAGGCCTACTGCAATAACTTCTAGAATGTGATGACCTGTTACTAGATGAATACAATTAGAAGATAATGAGATACTGGAAAAGAAAAAGGAAGAAAATGAGAAAGCAAGGAAATGAACACAAAAAGAGATAACAAAAAAGATAATTTAAGCTTTTTGGAATAGGAAATATATATATATATATATACATATACACACACACACATATATATAAACCACAGCACTCCAATTCTTTATCATCTTTCACTAAAAGCTGCAAGTGTAAATTAGCTACAGAAAGGCCATATGCTTACTTTGAATCAACATAAACAAACTGAGCTATTCCGTTAGGCCGTAACTTTTTAAGTTTTAGGTTTTGCTTTCTAATCCCCTCTGCTCATGATTTTTCATTTATGGTCTTGCTCATTTCTTCTTGCGCCATGTTGGTCTCTCTTCCATTCAAACATGGTGCTCACAGAAGGAGTGTAAATGAAGACATAGAGAAATGGTTAAAGGAATAAAAAATTAGACTTGGATTATAAGGAATTTAGAAATAAAAGGCAAGAATAAGAACCAGGTGGGAACAGACTCCTTAGCATATTCTCAGCCTGTGTGAACCTATGTATTTCCGAGCATAACTGCCGTTCATTGGCTACAGGACAATATTGACAGGGGCCAGCCCAGGCAGAAGTCCTACTCCTATAGCAGTTTCAAATAGAATTCAGTCAATTCAAAGATGATGTCCTACTGGGCACCACAGAATGATCCCCATGTTTGAAATTCACACCAGTGGGTTAACATATACGCTATTTAACTTTCTGAATTATTTGCTCAAACCACTTTCCATCACAGTTATAATCATAGTGCCATCACCCAAAGAATAGCCTTTATTTATCTGGTCAGGTTAGATGTGAACACCAAACTAATCAGAAGTCATCCTTTCAGACATAAAATTAGATGAAGGTTTTAAGTGTATGGTTGGATTGTTTTCTTGATGTATCTCTCGCATTACAAATAGAACTATTAGAACTTCACAGAGAGAAATGTTGATTGGATTTTTGGACAATATGAACCATACCTTGAGCTTCATCTGTTATAACAGCTTCTTTTTTTTGACGAAAGAGTTTCCAGGGAGGTACAGGAGGTGGTTTTGGTGGTGCTATAAGGGGGCAGGATCTAGTTCTTGTGACCAGCACAGGATGGCTACAGATATGGGAAAGCCCATATTCTCTAAGCTTCTCAGCAGAATCAGCCTAAAAAGTGGAAGGCAGGGTTAAAAGGATTCTTGTATTTGCTTTATGCATTTAAGACAACACTTTTCATCATTATAGAAATATTATCACCACTATTCTAGCGAGGTATAGTGGTAATATTTCTGCATGCTTTAGCGTAAGCACTAGGACTTCCCCGGTAGCTCAGATGGTAGAGAATCTGCCTGCAATGCAGGAGATCCAGCTTCGATCCCTGGGTCAGGAAGGTTCCCTGGAGAAGGAAATGGCAATCCACTCCAGAATTCTTGCCTGGAGAATCCCATGGACAGAGGAGCCTGGCGGGCTACAGTCCATGGAGTTGCAAAGAGTCAGACACAACTAAATTACTAACACACACACATAGTGTAAACACTATTACTCTCTGTATTTCTTCCAATCTTTTAGGGTATCTGAGGCTCCTTTCTTTATTTACAAAATGATGGACTAGAACTAGAAGTCAGTTTTCAGTTCTAAGATTTTAAGATTCTATGACATTGCAGAAGTCTCAGAATATCAGTTTTGGTCCAAAACTAATTAACTATTACTTTTGCTGGGCATCCCTGGAGTCTCAGATGGTAAAGAATCTGCCTGTAATGTAGGAGATCCAGGTTCAGTCCCTGGGGTGGGAAGATCCCCTGGAGAAGGAAATGGCTACCCATTCCAGTATTCTTGCCTGGAAAACTCTACGGACAGAGGAGCCTGGTGGGCTACAGTCCATATGGGGTAACAAAGAGTTGGACACAACTGAGCGACTAACACTCTTTAAAGATTTGATACAAGTACTTAACATATAAAGTCTTTGTCAGTTTTTTTGTTAAATTAAGCACCAGCAATTGCTTGATAGTTTTCAAAAAACCCCCACTGCCCTTAGTGTGTTGGGTCCTTGAGGGTAAACAGTTGCCTTGTCTATAGTTTATGTCCTCAGGCTTCCCTACACAAAATCCCCATGATCACTCCTGACAAAGGAGGCATTCACAGAAGGGCAGATGGTCCAGGCAAATCCAAATCAAGTCATTGGAAGAAATTCAAGTCATTGTAGAAATTCAGCTACTGACTTATGGCTGAAAGATGCCATAAGAAATCAAAAGATATGTGAAGGTTAAAGTAACATACCCTGTAGTCAAATTCTGATATTCATGGTCTAAATGCTGACACATTTAAAGTAAAATAAAACATTAACTACATTAAAGTCAGTTTTGCCAATATCTGTTTTTCTTCTTAGTGATTTTCTATCATTGATTTCTATGCAAATAGCAGTGTTTGAAAATGAAAATTTACAAAGTAGTCATTTGAATTAGGATCAGAAGCTCAACCTACTAGCCTATTGGAAATTATTGCCTCAGCTAGAACATGTATTATTAAGTTCAGTAGAGTCATTTAAAATCATTATAAATATATGTAATAAAGAGAAAAGTCGCTTCAGTGTTTTAAATTTTTTTTAAAAAGCACTAATTTAAGGAGAGAAAATTGTCATACCCCTTTTATCCCATCTATATGTTGGCAATTCATTGAAAAAATCCAGAAACCTCTGAAATTATGCTTTAATAATTCAAGGTCAACTCTTTGCGACCCTTTGGACTGTAGCCTGCCAGGCTTCTTTGTCTGTTGAATTTCCCAGGCAAGAATACTGGAGTGGGTTACCATTTTCCCCCTCCAGGGGATCTTCCTGACCCAGGGATTGAACTGGCATCTCTTGTATCTCCTTAATTGCAGGCAGATTCTTTACCCACTGAGCCACCGGGGAAGCCCTAAGTAGTATTTATAAGTTGAATAATTTCTGGATAGTTCATACATTTGCTCTACATATCTCAGTTCCTTCTTATAATTGCAACCAAAATTGTAGTCCATTTGCTTTCTCTTTTGAACAGTGGAACACCAGAAAACAAAATTATTCAATGCATTCAGAAAATGTAAGATATAGTATTAAATAATTATGTATGGTATTTTCATCTATTGTATTATTTAAATAATTCACAGAAGTATTAGCTTGATGTAAAGTATGTAACCCAGTTTCTCATACTTCATTTTGTTTTCAACATACTACACAATACTTCTGCATAAGGTAAAGTAATGCTTAATGATTGTCATAGTTTGATATTGAAAAACTGTGTTCAAGGGTCCCAAGTTTCCTTATATCAGAATTAGGGACAGAGAGTAATTTAAAATAGTGAAACATTCTAGTGAAATACTTAATAGGCCTCTTCGGGAAATATTTTTGAATAATTCATGTTTTTGTTGTTGTTTAATCACTAAGTTGTATCTGGCTATTTGCAACCCCATGTACTGTAACCTGCCAGGTTCCTCTGTCCATGGGATTTCCCAGGCAAGAGTACTGGAATGGGTTGCCATTTCCTTTTCCAGGGGAATCTTCCTGACCCAGGGATTGAACCAGCATCTCCTGCACTGGCAGGCAGATTCTTTACCACTGAGTCACAGGGAAGCCCAAACGTAAGACAAATCAGAAGTTTCCTTGCCCATAACACTCTTTCACTCCCTTACTCATTCCACCTCAGATATCCTAAAAGTAAGGGTTTGAGAAGGTAGACGAGGCTTTTTTAGAACTCCCAGTTAACCCATTTAAATAAAACAAAAATAATAAATAAACAAAACTAAAATTTAGAAGACCCAGAAGTAATGAGATGGGGGGATAAGGTAGGGTAATTTGTGACACTGTCTCTTTCCAAGTTTTGCTTTGTTTTCTGGCATTCTTTACCAGTTCCTCACATAACGGTAAAGTGTTGATTTTATTTTACATGTTGGTCTTGTTGTCTTTGGGGCAAGAATTTTTTGCTATGTACTCCATTTAATAAAATTCCATTAGAAAAAATTTTCTTCTGTAGATTTATCTTCAAAACATGATATCATCTTTATATTTGAATTTCTACCAAGAGACCCTGCTTATCCTAATAGCTAATGTAAAAGAATCAGCAGGAGACTGTAATGTTGGAGGCAGTTCATTACAGCTTGGAAGCTCATTTCATTACTATTACAGACACTGGGCCAATTCCTGAACCACTGGACCCTGTAAGACACTTCAACCCCCACAGGGAGGATTTATAACACCCTGCATGTCCAGGCTCCCTCCCCCACCTCACACTGCCTCTAAAACTTCTTTTGCAATCTGTTCAAACTCTAGTAGTCCCTCGAACCCAGTGGGTTATCCTTCACCTCCAAACTTTCCAACATAAACTCCCTTCTGCTTCACACATATGCGTTTTCCTACTTTCCAGGCTAACTTTAAAGCCACTGCTTAAACAATTTTCTTTTTTTTCCTTTGGGAAGACTTCCCTCAGTTCAGCTCAGCTGCTCAGTCATGTCTGAGTCTGCGACCCCATGGACTGCAGCACACCAGGCTTCCCTGTCCATCACCAACTTCGAGCACTTGCTCAAACCCATGTCCATAGAGTCTGTGATGCCATCCAACCATCTCATTCTCTGTTGTCCCCTTCTCCTCCCGCCTTCAATCTTTCCCAGCATCAGGGTCTTTTCCAATGAGTCAGTTCTTCACATCAGGTGGCCAAAGTATTGGAGTTTCAGCTTCATCATCAGTCTTTCCAATGAATATTCAGGACTGATTTCCTTTAGGACTGACTGGTTTGATCTCCTTGCAGTCTTCGCCAACACCACAGTTCAAAAGCATCAATTATTTGGTGCTCAGCTTTCTTTATGATCCAACTCTCACATCCATACATGACTACTGGAAAAATGATAGCTTTGACTAGATGAACCGTTGTCAACAAAGTAATGTCTCTGCTCTTTAATGTGCTGCCTAGGTTTGTCATAGCTTTTCTTCCAAGGAGCAAGCATTTTATAATTTCATGGCTGCAGTCACCATCTGCAGTGATTTCCCTAGTCACCCACTAGACAGAAAGACGTGTCTCTGCTATGTGTTCCATATACATTTTTTTCACCCCTTCATTAATTCATTCATTTGCTTACTCATTCAATGCACATTCAATTATTTAAATACTACAACTACCATATTCCAAGCAACTTCTATTATGCCAATATTCTAACTTTTTTACTGTTTGCTTGTTTGCTTTTCTCATCAACTCTAAACTTTGTGAGGAGAGTCCTTATTAACCACACTCAACATGGTGTCTTCCTCAGATTCCAGCTAGTTGTTTAGCAAAGAATAATTAATTAACATCTGATGAATTAATGAATAAACATGTGCTTTTTTGGAGGGCTTTTTAAATTAAAAATTTTTTTGTTTACCAGTTTTTCAGTAGGACAGACAAAACTTCAAGTGAATTTTTCTGTGCATTCTTTTTTGTATAATGAAGATGTAAATCTTATCTTTTTGTTTTTCAATTTTAAAAAATATTTAAGTACTTCCCATGGAACACTCCAGAAAGCATGGCTCATGGTCTTTTGTAGTCCACAGTATTAGAGGGTTTCATTTCTCTGGAAGAGCTAAGCAATGGCCAATGTCAGGTAGTAAGATTAAGAAAAAATAAAATCAGGGCTGATGCAGCCATCCTAAAAAGAGACTTAAGTTGGGGGGGGCGGGGGTGGCTGAGAAGCACACTTGGATTTAACCATGGCTAAACTTGAATAACTTTTAATTAAAAACAGAGGAACTGCACTTTTCTCTACATTCATAATAGCACATTATGTCTGATTGTCTTGACAATATTACCCTTGTTACATTGCAGACTTTTGCAGTAAGGAATGTTTCCTATCTAAAAAAGAGAAGGAGAAGGTGGAGGCAAGAGGAAGGAAAGAAAAGGAAGAAGAAATGATAACATTTACGCTCTTTGGTCAAATCATCAAAAAGACAAGTAAATGCAGTAATCATACAATTGGTGTATTTACATTTCAACCAAATTTCCATTCAATTTTTTAATAGTAAGCCAACTCACTGCAAAGGCCCTGATGCTGGGAAACACTGAAGGCAAAAGGAGAAGGGGATAGCAGAGGATGAGATGGCTGGATGGCATCTCAGACTCAGTGGACATGAATTGAGCAAACTCTAGGAGATAGTGGAGGACTGGCTTGCTGCATTCCATGGGGTCGCAAAGAGTCAGACATGACTTGGAGACGAAAAAAACAACACTTTACTACAACAAATGACCACAGACAGACACAAACACCATAAATTATACCGAGTTTCTTGGCCTTGAGTGCTTACCATCTTCTCTAATAAAAATATCTTCTTTTCAAACAAATACAGAGGTGTAAAGGTTGCATATACTACCATCTGAGGGGACTGTATTGCTGAAGAACCTGTAAATCCAAACACATATTGTGTCATGGAAATTCTAGCCAAAATGGGTCTCGCAGGTCATGGTAGACCATTCAAATTTCTTAATGAACTTATCTTTGCTGATGAAAAATAAGTAAACAACTTTACATGCATTTAAAAAATGTTAACTCTCAAAAATGTACATCTATTGTATAGAATGTCTCATTAGTTTTACTTTCATAATAGTACCATATAATTCATTAAGAAATCATTTTACTTCAATGTAAAAAAGTTATTACATAAACTCACTCTAGCTATCAGCCTATGTAACTTAACTTTCATAGAATCTTTAATTTGAATTTAAAGAAGTCTGGGAATTTCTATGTCATTTCAAGGAGAAAGAAAGCACAAATTAATCCTCTCATGAGAAAGGGAAACTAAGAAGGTAATTTAGTTTGAAATGTATAATGCTTGTAGATTTGCTTCTGAGAATCAATATTTATTCCCTAATATCCCTGAAATTACTACATTTGATTCATGGTGTTTTTGTCCTTTAAAGATTCTGGTCAAAACAACAGAATTTATTTTCCTTTTGTTTTTATTTTTAATTGAAGTTTTGTTTTATTCCTTTAAAGTTCAAGCAGTCATATATAACTGCACTAGATAATATTTATTAAAGAATAATATCTTTAAAGCCACATTATGTAAATTAGATGTGAGCCCTGGCTCACTCCAGAATGGATTAGGATGTGAAATATGCCAAACTTATAAAAATACGTTTTCACATTTAAAAAGAAACTTTGTATATGTAGGGAAGCAAAATTGGTCACCCCAAAATGTATCTCCTTGGCATGAGAATTATTTTAGCCTGATGCTTTTTAAGAACAGAGAACCCAGGAATTCTTTCTTTTTACCACCCCTCATAACTGTCTAAAAGAATTTAAATAAAAGGCCTGGTTCAGGCAGAGCACTGTCACCAGAGAGGCTATAAAAATGTGGGCCAGGTATGTTTGCGGGGCACTCAGAGTGGCCTGGAGACCAGAGTCCTCTCTGTATTCCGCTGCCTCTGCCTGGCAGAGCAAACATTCGTTTTGCAAACATTTGTTTTCCCATCTCCAGTGAATTGTTTTCCTCCCATTTGAAGTCACAACCCCTACCCGCTTTCTCCTTCTCTCACATGGTAGATAAGCCTCAATTACCTAACCTGTCTTTGGGTCTTATTTTTCTTATAAGGTCCCATACATAGTAATACATAATGATTATTATTTTTTTCCTCTGTGAATATGCCTCATATCAATTTGATTCTTAGACCAGCTAGAAGAACCTGGAGAGGCTAGAGGGAAATTTTTTCCTTCTCCAATACATATTTTTCATGGAGCAGAGATCTGAACCCAGGCAATTTTAGTCCACAGTCCAAACTTTGAACTATATTCTGTTTCTTGAGGTTGACCTTAACTATGAGTTTGGTAGGAAAAAAGGCATTGTTACCTTCATTTTCACAAAGAAACTCAAAAAAAGGTTTTGCAATCTCACAAATATAAATAATTATCAGTAAATTTGGGGATGTTTTGTCATCGACTATCAAAAAAGATTGCTTAACGGAAGTTGTCCAAGGAGGAGCCACTCAGCAGTGGACCTGAAGAGGCTGCTGCCAGCAAGAGCAGTGGCTCCAAGAAAAAGAAAAAGCTCCGAAAGCTATCCCAGGAAAGTTAGAATGGACATCTTCCTAGTGGGACAAAACTTACAGAGGTATTCCCCATCCCATCCCCTAGAGCCCAATAAAAATAAAGACAAATTAAAAAAAAAAAGATTGCTTAAGGTATCAATATAAAAAATGTTTAATAGGAAATTAAAAATACAAAAAAAAGAATTAGTGTTTGTATTTTCTTTACCAAACCACCAAATATCTTTCTGCAAAAATGCAAAGCCATAGCTATGAAGCTGTTCTCACAAAACAACACAGCAATGTATTCAGAAAGAAGACAAAATGAAAAAAAAATGATAAAGCAGAATACTGGGAGTAAATGGACATATTTTCACGTAAAGAGGAGTGAACTGAGAATTATACATTCTGGAAGCACCGAGATAGATGATTCAATGCTAGGACTATAAAGTTTTTTTTAAAATGTTTTATATATACATATAGAGAGAGAATCTATATAGAGGAGGACATATACTAATATATATCAATATCTAATCAAATATTTATGTAAATATACTTATATATTTTCTAATGTAAAATATGTTATATATACTATAATAATATATATTAGTATATATCTTCATTCATGTAAACACTTCTGTGACTGTTGTACCATAAGTACTTTGATAATCTTGGCTTCTGTCTCATGTGTAGGATCTTGCTTCATTATGCACAACCATCTGAGAGCTTAGCAATTATGGGCAACTCTGAAAAGCTTATTTAGATATATCTGAATAGGAAATACATTTCTGTGCTCCAATGTTCTCCAGCATTTTCGGAAACATGTACAATAATTATTATTCTAGGAGACTGAGAGCTTACAATCTGACAGAGACTGTAGAGAATATTGTACATCTGATGAGGGTCTTGAACCATGTATTGACCATTTGAATTTTTCCCTTTCTCTTTCCTTCTCTCCATCTTTACTCCTCTTCTTTCCAAGGTCTTTTGCATCGGCTTTGTCTAACATGTTAAAAAAATACAATGCATCCTTTAACTACAAAATCTCAATCTATATTGCTTATTCAATTAGTGTTGAAAAAGAAAGCTAAAACAATAGTATTACTTAAGTGTAAAAAAAAAAAGCCACAAACTTCCCCAAATGCTACTCACTGCGAATTAGTAACATCAAAACAAAACAAAGCAAAAACTTTAAAAATCGACATATATTGTGAAAGACATGGCATTAATGACTACAAATAATTTTATGCTAAATGTAGATAACCAGGTGAATATAATTTATTTGTATAAAATCATGGTGCCAGGCTAGTCTCATTTTAAAAAGAAAAAAAATCAGGAAAAAATGTATTTAAAGTTGAGTCTTAAATGTGGAGCCCTCTTAGACTTTCTTTATTTGGGGCCTGCATTTCAAGAAACTCAGCTTTCTGCCTCTAGAATATCTTCTGGTGGAGACTGGCCACCAACCAACATCCACACCAACATCTTATTGTCAACAAGATGTTTATAGTAAACCCAGTACCCAGAACCATCTACCACTTGAATTTCCATCCATATTTACATTTCTGTGAAACATGTTTTCCTTCATCTTAAAAAATTCCCTGGGATTTTTAATTCCCTAATAAATCCCTTCCAATTCTAAAACAGAAATTTCAAATTTCTGCCATTCATTCTTTTATCATTTGCTAAATTTGTAATCAGTATTGATCAGGTTGTTTTTTTAAAAAAATTGCATATATAAAAAAACTATAACATTAACACCGTGTGCTGTTTCTTAGCCTCTAAAATAAAACTATCTCGGATCTTAGCTTTATAGTAGATTTAACATCTATGTCAGATACAAAGGCAAAGATAACTATAAGTATAGGGTGAAATATTTAATTTGTAAACAAGTATAAAAATAGATGATCAGAATTTCATTTTGTGATTTTGACTTAAAACTAGTTACAGGTAATAATATATGACTTCATGTATGATTTTTAAAATAGGCTTCTCTGGTGGCCCTGACAGTAAAGAATCTGCCTGCAATACGAGATACCTGGGTTTAATCCCTGAGTCAGGAAGATCCCCTGGAGAAGGGAATGGCAACCCACTCCAGCATTATTGATGGGAAAATCCCATGGACAGAGGAGCCTGGTGAGCTACAGTCCACAGGGTTGCAAAGAGTCAGAGATAACTGAGAGACTAATACTTTCACTAAACGCCTATTCAAAACCCATAACTTAAAATAATATATAATAAAATCTGTGAATAGGAAAAAAACACTATTTCACATAGAAATTTGGAAAGTATGCAAAAATGTTTACCAAAATGTGTTTTTGCCAATACAAAATAAATTTATTATTCCTCTTTCGCTTCATTTCACCTATCTGGCCAACCCCTCTGAGTAAAATTAGCAGCTGAGTCCTACATCCTACTGGAGATAATCTTTCCCTAGTTCTGCAAGCTTCTGCCCTATTTTAAATAATCATGAGAACCTCCATCTCCGCCTCTACTTCACTCTCAGCTCATAAATGGTCTGCTTATAAAGAGAGAGAATAGAAGTCTTTTTTCAGAAACCCTCAACTTCTCTCTATCAAACCCACTCACCCACTGATATCCACATCTATCCTTTCTCTCATTCTCTGTGCCAATCTGTTAGGATGGAGGAGACATTGCTCCCCAGGTTGGACCAATCCCTTCACTTTTGCTCTCTGGAAACCTGCGCTATGGCTGTCATCTCAACTACCTCTTCCAAATTGCCACTTAAAAATACTTGACCCATCTTTGTTAGATAAAAGTTTAAATATTTTTCATGAATCCCCCGTTTTCCTTGACAGATTCCACTTTTTCACTCTCCCTATTCTTCACAGACAAATTTATAACAGGTTTCTTTATACATTATTTTACTTCCCACTTATATCTTAATCTCTCCATGTGTTTTCCACTTCCATCATTTACCAGTGCCCAGTGACCTCTGTATCATAAAATCTAACAGAGAAATTTGAATTCCCATCATATTTCAACTCTCAACACTGTTTGGAACATACAATCTCTCCGATTCTTGAAACATTCTTTTCCTTTGATTTTTCAACAGTGACCTGCTCAGCTGATCTTCCTATTTTCCTGGTCATTCTTTAACCTTGTTTGCCAGCTCATTATTTTGTACCAGCTCTCAGATATTTAGCTTCTTTCAGGCTTAGTCTTAAGGTTCCTAATCTTTTCACTCTACAACATCTCATTGGGAATATAATTCATCATTTAATTTAGCATGCATTTGTCAATGATCCTCAAGGGTATATCAACAGCCTGGAACTCCTGACATGAAAAGTACACTTGATTTCTTAAAGGCACCTCAAACTCAATATGTTCTAAATCATTTTGTGATCTCTCCTCATAAAGCCATTCCTCTTTTTTGCGTTACCCAGCTGCCTTAAACATACTACCATCTATACAGTTCTGCAAGTAAGAATTCTACAAATTGTCTTTGCCACATCCTGCTATTTTTTACTTTATAAATATCTCTCAATAATTTACTGTGTCTGCTTCTCCACTATGACAATCCTATTAACCTGCTCCAAGCTACTGTCATCTCTAACATGAACTGATACAACAGTCATCAAATTGTTTTTTCTGTGACTTCTTACGCCACTGACCTTCCACCTCCGCCTGCATTCCAAGTTATTTTTTTCTCAGAGAACCAGAATATCCTTTTCAAAATGTGAAATAGATCATGATTCAACTCTAAACTCTTCATTAGCTGTCAACGGCTCTTTGGTAAAGATCAAATTTCTTAGCATGACCTAGAAGTTTTGACATGATCACTCTCCTACCTACTTCTTCAGGTTCTTCTTAAGCCACTTTATTTCTCACATCCTCTCTTCCAGCTAAGAACATCTACCAGGACTTCCAAGTCACTGCCATTTCTGCTGCTGCCTCATAATATTTATATATGCTCTCTCTTCTACCTAGAATTCTTTTCCTTCCACAGTCCGTCATCTTCCCCCAGATATCCTTCTAATTTTTGTGAACACAGCTCAAAATTCCTTAAGGAATTCTTCCCTGGTGCCCCAGACTTGGTCTCCCATATGAACGACTTATAGTTTCCTGTATTTCCCTTCAAGACTCATGTCTTAGTATGTATTTATGATTTTTAAAATTAATGTTAGTCCTTCTCATGTTACTTAAGCTCTAAGAGGTGAGATCCACATTTGATTTTGCTCAAGTTACTGCTAATTCCTGGAACACTTATGGGTATTCTCAGCAAATAGTACATTGATCTTTGTGACTCCAAGGACTGTAGCCCGCCAGGCTCCTCTGTCCATGAAATTCTCCAGGCAATACTGGAGTGGGTTGCCGTTGCCTTCTCCAGGGGATCTTTCCAACCCAGGGTTTGAACCCAAGTCTCCGGCATTGCAGGCAGACCTTTACCGACTGAGCTACCAGGGAAGCCCAGGTACATTGAATGAATGGTTAATTGGATGGATGGATGCTGCTGTTGTTAAGTCACTAAGTTATGTCAAACTCTTTGCAACCCCATGAACTGTAGCCTGCCAGGCTCCTCTGTCAATGGGGTTTCCTAGGCAAGAATACTGGAATGGGTTGCCATTTCCTTCTTCAGGTGATCTTCCCAACCCAGGGATCGAACCTGCATCCTCTGCATTACAGGTGGATTCTTTACCACTGAGCTGCCTGGAAAACCCAAATAGGTGGAAGATAGATGTTAATTTGTGATACATGAGAAAGAGATTCCAGGTTCAAATTAATTTAGGATACACTGGGTAAAACAAATTTAACCTGGCTATTTTCTCATTTTTGCTTCCTTTTATAAACTAAAGCACATTAGATTATTTTAAGAGAGATCCATGATGGGGCAGAAATCACACATACTTAATTTTTTTGCTTATCTTTGAGGGACATTTACAGTAGTTATTTCAGGGCAGTATATGATTGGAAATGCTGATATGCAAGATCTAAATAAGAACAAAACATCAATATCTTATAAAGCATAAATATCTGAAAGACTGTTATAGATGTTATCACAGCTATACAAAAAATTTAGCATTTTCTAGTATATTCAACTCTACTTGCAAGCATTATTGTTCATATGCATGGTATATGAAATATTTTAGAAAGTATAAAAATGACCACTTATTAAGTATATTTCTCACCTTAAGAAACACACTTCTACACTTTGCAAAATAACCTGAAAAATATAACTGCTAGATTTTAACTTTCACCTTATAATAAACAACCTGCAAATCATAGTCTAATCTGCATCCATTTCACATATTCTGAGATAGGACCACTTTTCAGGTTTGGTATTTTGGCCCATTCCACTCTACATATGACATATAAGAAAGATGTGTTTAATGAAGGGAAACTGGAAACTTAATGTCTTTTTTCTATATTAATACCATATTAATTTAATATCATTAAAATATATAATTACCTTTGATTATAAGGAGAGCAAAATATAGTGAAATAATTAACATAAATGCCACTGCAAGCTCTAATATCCAAGAAATAGAGAAACTTGAATGACTGTTTTCACAACATTTAATAAATGACAATGCTTATAAATAGTCGTTAAATCCAGCAATGATTATAAATCATTTATATACAATGTCCATACTGAATAGCATTGTGATATAAATTGTCTTACCCTTTAAAGCCCTTTCACTTTTCTCAGGCAGTTTTAGTGTCGTTATTGAGTTTTCAGGTTTGAATTCCTTGCCATCTTTCACTTCTTTCCCATCCTTCACTTCTTTTCCATCCTTCACTTCTTTCCCATCCTTCACTTCTTTTCCTTGTTCTTTTAATTTGGCCTCTATGTCAGTTATTTTGCTTTCAGAGCTGGACTCATCTGACAGCTTAAACTCGGGCAATATTTCTTTCAAGAGCTCCCAAACTTTGTCCGTATATCCTGGGCTTAGGTGAAAAACAAAATTAATTTCCAAATTAAACTTCTTACTCCACATCAAGAAATTACTGACAGAAAACACATGAACTTGCTATTTCATAAGACCGATCAATAGTTACTTCACATTTTAATTAAAAACACCATTATGTATTCATTCATTCAACAAGCATTGAAGTGCCTACTCTGTGCTGGGCTCTGCTGACACAAAGAAACCAAATACAGAGTTCCCGTTAAGATGGTGATATAGGAGGATTCTAAACTCACTTCTTCCTAGGGACACAGCAAATTTACAGCTACATACAGAACAGTTTTCTTGGTGGGGGGAAAAACTAGCTGAGGAATTCCTACATATCTGGCAAATGAGAATGGACAGGAGAGGCTGAGAAACAGTCTTGCCATAAAACCCAGCCAGTGCAATGACCCATGATTTGGAAAGAACTCACATTCTGAAGATTTTCCGTGAGGAGGCAAGGGTTTGCACCCTGCATCATCTGGCATTCCAACTTTTAAGACCTGCAGATCAGAGAGAAGTTCCCCAAACACTCAGTTTTGAAAGCCAGCAGGGTTTGCATCCATGAGGCCCACAAGGTTATAGAAAACTCAGAAAGTGAAAGTAAAGTGAAAGTTTTGGTCACTCAGTCATGTCTGACTCTTTGTGACCCCATCAACTGTAGTCTGCAAGGCTCCTCTGTCCATGGGATTCTCCAGGCAAGAATACTGGAGTGGGTTTCCATTCCCTTCTCCAAGGGATCTTCCTAACTCAGGGATCGAAACCAGGTCTCCTGCATTTCAGGCAGGTTCTTTACTGTCTGAAACAGCTCTTAAAGGGCTTTCATGGACTCACCAATCCCAAGGCCAGTGTATAGAAGAGTACCCAATAGGAGACTTTAACACCCCACTTTCTTCAATAAATAGATCTTCCAGACAGAAAAGTGATAAAAAAAAAAACATTGATCTTGTGAAAGTTGCTCAGTCGTGTCTCACTCTGCAACCCCTTGGACTGTAGCCTGCCAGTCTCCCATGTCCATGGAATTCTCCAGGCGAGAATACTGGAGTGGGTAGCCTATCCCTTCTCCAGCGGATCTTCCCAACCCAGGCATCAAACCGGTTCTCCTGAATGCAGGCGGATTCTTTACCAGCTGAGCTACCAGGGAAGCTCATTGGTCTTGAGAAACACATTAAATAAAATGGATTTAGACACATACAGAACATTCCATCTGAAACCAACAGAATAAACATTTTTCACATGGAATATTCTCCAGAATATATCATGTTAAGTCACAAAAAATATTTTAATGAATTCAAGAAGATTGAAATCATAGTACCTACCTTTTCCAAGCACATCTTTTCTAGTATGAAACTAGAAATTAATTACAAGAAGAAAACGGAAATTCACAGCTATGTGGAGATTAAACAACATGCTACTGACCAACCAATGAGCCAAAGAAGAAATCAACAAAATGCTTTGAGATAAATAAAATGGAAGTACAGCATAACAAAAATACAATAGATACAACAGCAAATCAAATATAACAAGACAAAAGTAATTCTAAGAGGTACATTAAGAAATCAGATCTTAAAAAAACGACCTAACTTCACACCTTAAAGAACTAGAAAAGAAGAACAAATGAAGCTTAAAGATAGTAGAAGGAAAGTAATAACAAATGTGGTGGTTGAGACCCTATATGGACTGTAGCCCACCAGGCTCCTCTATTCATGGGATTCTCCAGGCAAGAGTATTGGAGTGGACTGCCATGCCCTCTTCCAGGGGATCTTCCCAAGTAACAAATAGAGTTTAAACAAATGATTGAGAGACTAAAAAGACAATAGGAAAAATCAAAGAAACTAAGAGCTGGTTTTGTGAAAGGACAGACAAAACTGAAAAGCCCTTAACTAGACTCACCAACAAAAACAAATAAATAAAATCAGAAATGAAACAGACACATTGTACTTAATACACAAAATACAAAGAACCATAAAAGACTATGAGAAACAAACACACAACAAATTGGACAACCTAAAAGAAATGGATAAATTCCTATAAACATACCACTTACTAATACAAAAAAACAGAAAATCCGAACAGACCAGGTTTTAATTTTAACTAATTCAAATTAAAATCTGAATTAATCAATAAAAAGATAATCCAGTTAATAAATAGGCAGAGGATCTGAACAGACATATTTGCAAGGAAGATAAACCGATGGTCAATAGGTACAACAAAACGTGCTAAACATCACTAATCATCAGGTAAAATATAAGTCAAGCCCACAATGAGTTACAACCTCACATGCATACTAGTTATCATTAAAAAGACAAGAAATGACAAGCGTTGGCAAGGATATGGAGCAAAAGGAACCGTTGTACACTGTTGGTAGGAACATAAGTTGATACAGCCAGAATGTAAAACAGTATGGAATTTCCTCAAAAAATTAAAAATAGAACTATCACATAGTCCCACAATTCCACTTCTGGGTATTTGTCTGTAGGAAATGAAAGCACTAACTCAAAAAGACAGAAGTTTGTCAAAAAGAACAATTTCATGTTCTCTGCAATGTTACTTACAATAGCCAAGATGTATGTGTCTATGGACAGATGAATGAATAAAGTGTAGTATTCATATACACAATGTAACATTGTTTAGCCATAAAAAAAGGAAAGAAATCTTGCCATTTGAAACAATGTGGATGGACTTTGAGGACGTTAGTAGTGGTGGTTTAGTTGCTCATTTGTGTCTGCCTCTTGCAACCCCATGAACTGTAGCGGGCCAGGCTCCTCTGTCCATGGGATTTCTCAGACAAGAATAATGGAGTGGGTTGTCATTTCCTTTTCTAGGGGATCTTCCTGAACCAGGAATAGAACCTGGGCCTCCTGCATTGCAGATGGATTCTTTACTGACTGAACTATGAAGGAAGCCCCTTAAGGACATTATACTAAGTGAAATACATCAAAGAAAGACAAATACTGTATGATTTGTTCAGTTATATATGGAATCTGAAAGCAAACACACTCATTGATATAGAGAATAGATTTGCGGTTGCCAGAGGCAAAGGGTGGGATTTGGGCAAAATAGTGAAGGTATTCCAAAATTACGAATTTCCAGTTATACAATAAATGAGTCAGAGCACTGTAATGCACAGCAGGGTGACTGTGGTTAATAACACAGTAGTGTATAAGTAGATCTTAAAAGTTTTCACCACAAGGCAAAAAAAAATTATAACCATGTGTGGTGATGCCTGTTAACTAGATCTGTGCTGACCATTTCTCAACATATAAAAAACATTGAATTACTATGTTGTATGCATTCATGCTAAGTTGCTTCAGCTGTGTCCGACTCTGATCACATGGACTGCAGCCCGCCAGACTCCTCTGTCCATGGGGATTCTCCAGGCAAGAATTATTGCAGATGGTGACTGCAGCCAT
Source organism: Cervus canadensis (assembly GCF_019320065.1). Classification (NCBI taxonomy): domain Eukaryota; kingdom Metazoa; phylum Chordata; class Mammalia; order Artiodactyla; family Cervidae; genus Cervus; species Cervus canadensis. Next base: position 18,978,247 of record NC_057418.1, on the reverse strand, counting down.
GAAATTAAAAGAAGCTTTGCATCTTTTATTGCAAAAAAAAAAGCTATGACAAACTTAGATAGCATATTAAAAAGCAGAGACAGATTTTCTTTTCTTGGGCACCAAAATCACTGCAGACTGTGACTGCAGCCATGAAATTAACAGACGCTTGCTCCTTGGAAGAAAAGCTATGACAAACCTAGACAGCATACTCAAAAGCAGAGACATTACTTTGTCAACAAATGTCTGTCTAGTCAAAGCTATGGTTTTTCCAGTAGTCATGTATAAATGTGAGAGTTGAACCATAAAGAAAGCTGAGCACTGAAGAATTGATGCTTTTGAACTGTGGTGTTGGAGAAGATTGCAAGGAGATCACACCAATCAATCCTAAAGAAAAACAACCCTGAATATTCATTGGAAGGACTGATGCTGAAACTCCAATACTTTGGCCACTTGATGGGAAGAACTGACTCATTAGAAAAGATCCTGATACTGGGAAAGATAGAAGGCAGGAGAAGAAGGGGACGACAGAGGATGAAATAGTTGAATGGCATCACCGACTCGATGGACATGAGTTTGAGCAAGCTCTGGGAGTTGGTGATGGACAGGGAAGCTTGGCATGCTGCAGTTCCATGGGGTCACAAAGAGTCAGACATGACTGAGTGACTGAACTGACTGAACTCCATAGTTCTCCTCAGTATGCTCTTGCTATCCTATATCCTTTCCTCATTGAGTGAATAAGCACAATCACATTTTGGGTTCACCTGTATGTGTATGTAACTCTCAACTCATAAGCTCCAGCTCAAACCTCTCTTCAGATAACCAGGCTCATGTGTACCACCATCTAATAGACAACTATCCAAAAACAAATCAATTGATCAACCAGCAAAAACATCCTGTTACCATCTTCTACTTTTCAGTCAACTTAGAAAAGTGAGAATGACAAAGTCTCTCACGTTGAAACTCTCCTCAAAACTCTCCTCAAATAAAAAATACATCCCATTGATCCCTCTTCCTCCTACTGCAGTAGACAACCCTTTCAACATTCTTTTTTTTTTTTTTTTTGAACGTTCTCTTTTATCTTTTCTTTTTTAAACATTTATTTATTTGGCTGCACCGGGTCTTCATTGCAGCACTTGGAATCTTCCATCTTCGTTATGGCATGCGGGATCGTCAGTTGATCCTGCATATGAACTCTTAGTTGCAGCAGGTGGGATCTAGTTCCCTGACCAGGGATTGATATGAGGCCCCCTGCATTGGGAATGTGGAGTTTTAGCCTCAGGACCACCAGGGAAGTCCTCCTTTCTCCATTTTTACCAGTTTTTTTTTTTTTTTTCCATAGAAGCCCTTCTGCAGTACTGCACAAACCAGGTTCCCTACTCCAGTCCTCATATCTGTCCTCCTGCTCTGAGCAAGGCTCCAAACTCACAAGCCTGATCGAGATCATCCTCCTGTATAAAAGCTCTCAGCGGCATTCTGTTGCAAATTTCTTAACTTCATCTGTTTTGCTCCTATACACCTCTCCACCCCCTACTCACCTCTCCTCTAGAATCCAGCAGCCAAAATCCACTCCTGCAGATTCATGTGCTTTTCTGGGAGTACACCATGCTGTCTTGTCCTTCCATGCTATTCTTTCTTCTCTGAGTTGGCTTCCCTGCCCCAATAAGCCTCACTAGTTTCAACTAATCCTTTGAGATCAGTTTAAGCATTACTTTCTGGGGAAATTAAGCTATATGTTCCTGCACTGGATTACCAAAGAATCTTTTGCACACTTCTGGTTTAGCCTTTTAAAGTATTTTTTAAAATTATTCTAGCAACAAACATTTGTGCAGATCATACCGTGTACTGGTCATGCTGTTTCGTTTTTTCTAAGCACTGGAAGTCTCAACATTGAGAAAGACAAAAAAGAGTTCCTATTCTCATACATCTCAGTGGAAGATGGAAGGCAGTGATAACTTCTCAGTGGAAGGCGGTGATAACTTTCATAATGAAAATAAAATAATAAACAATGGGCTATGGAATCATTTGGGAAAGAAATTATTTAAACCGAGATGGCTGAAAAGGCTTTTCTGAGGAGTTGATATTTAAACCTGGTGAGATCTAAGTATTATGACATATCCAGCCAAGTAAATATCTGATGGAAGATCATTTAAGGCATAAAGAAAGAACAGTTCAGGTTAAGACCCTAGGGGATAATGATTTTAGAACATTTGAGAAGCGGAATGAAGATGTGGGTGGCCAGGTAGGGTTTTTTGTTTTGTTTTGTATTTTGCATTTAATCCCCCAAAGGCTCTGTAACCTAAGTAGTGCAATCATAATTGAGGTATAAGAGAAGGTTGCAAATTTTATGCAGTCACAAATGGTGGACTGCTACTGCTGCTGCTGCTAAGTCGCTTCAGTCATGTCCGACTCTGTGCGACCCCATCCCTGGGCTTCTCCAGGCAAGAACACTGGAGTGGGTTGCCATTTCCTTCTCCAATGCATAAAAGTGAAAAGTGAAAGTGAAGTCGCTCAGTCGTGTCCGACTCTTCCCAACCCCATGGACTGCAGCCTACCAGGCTCCTCCGTCCATAGGATTTTCCAGGCAAGAATACTGGAGTGGGGTGCCATTGCCTTCTCTGAAATGATAGACTAGGAAATACTAAAACCAGGATTAAAACAGATCTTTCTGAATCCAAAACCATGTGTTTTTTTCCACCTACAATGTAATAAATGTTATACTGTGAAAAAGAAATATTCAGACCCCACAGGATGAGACTATACAACTTCTTGAACAGTTAGACTTAAGTGTGGGATGGTGGAGTGTTCCATTCTCAAATGAATTACATCAAGATCAGACAAATTTGTGGAGAAAAACATCATTTCTTCATTTGAAATTGGCAGACTTCTAATATCCACTCTGTGTTTCTAGTATAATACAGAGAGTTACAATTTTTGGTTTTTTTATTATCAAATGATAAGACAGTGCTAACTGTAGGAAAACATGAGGCAAGGTCAACAATTGCAAATCTAGCAATGTCTCCCTTTGGTACTTCTATGCGAGAGGGAAGGGAAAGGGCTGTCTGTTGAAGACATCACAAAACACTTTTCACTCTGATTTTCATATGGAAAAAGTCAGCAGTGAACACAATTTGAAACTTCAATAGTCTGATTCTATTGGACTTCTGTTAAACCATGACCATGACCATGCCCAATGGAGTCCCTCAGGGGCTGTCGTGGCACACGGAATCCTTCGTAGTAAAAGAACCATCCAACTTCTGAACAGACCAATGGCTTTGATCTTACCGTTCTCCTGCTTTCCATGCCCTTTCCCTCCCTTCTTCTCAAATCAAACCCAGCCAAGAGTAGAGGCTCTGATCAAATCAGAACTTTCTCCAGGAAGCCATGCCCAACCTCTCCCTGCATCCTTGGCAGACGGTGATTTCAAATTAAACATTTCTTAACAATCATTATTACAGTTCCATGACATTCTTTTCATTTAAAATTATACACATATATACACATGAATTAACTTTGTGATTTTATAGTGTAATTGCAATTTTAAATTATATGAATACTATGGCAGAGTATTCATAATAAAAAATCCTACACATTTGACATAAATCAAAGAGAGTACATATCTTTTACTTTTTGATTATATTTAGAAGTAAAATGATAAATTTGAACATCTGAGTCAGTCTCACTTATTTGTTTAGACTTTTCTCTGCTTCCAAAGGTTGATTACTAGCTATCATACATATTTCTATATAATATTAAATAATCTAGTGATATGCATTAGGGGAAAGGAACTAGCACTAATTATCTCTCTACCATACATCAGCTACTTTTTCCAACACTCTCACCTTTTCAATCCCCAGAACAGCCAGATAGGATAGGTAATTTTTTACCACTATTTTACATATGGAAACTCTGGGCCCCCAAAATCATATTACTTGTAAAATTTACATAGCTTGAAGCAGGAAGTATAAAAATGTAAATCTAGATATACAGTTCTGAATCCAAAGCTCAAGCTTCCCTCCCTTATATCATTATTATAGACATTTTATAAGCAATCATATATTCATGCAAATTGAGCATCTAAAATACTACAATTTTTAAATTTAATTTAATTATTAAACTGGTTTTATAATCATGAAAGTATATGAACATTGTTTTCAATTTTCATGCAAAATTTCATTATATGATTCTAGCAAGAGACTATTGACAATTTTTAATTTAATAATTTCCTAGTCAAAAATTATTGTGATCTCCTGTTTCTTTACCACCCTCTGATAGATGTCTGATGTTTTAATGTCTCTGGTATCTTTATTGCAGGAAAAATTAAAGGAAAATTATAAGTATTCCATCAACATTGAAGATAAAAATTAGTAAAGTCCATGTTTATAAATCCCACCCTCTCTCTACTTCTCCTTACTAACATTGACCATATTATGCCAATAAATATTCTCTTAGGTATCAGAAAATGATTTTCCATGAGAAGATATAAAAAGGCTGCCATCTGGACCTTTCTGAAGGCAAAAAAGCAAGGTCAGTTCTCTTCCAGGAAAAGGTGTCAAGGAGTTTGTCTACTCTCCTAATTTTTCCCTACAACTATTTTTATTTGAACTATGCAGTGGCTAGCTCATCTTGCTGAAAGGATGTTTTAAATGATAGAATCCAAGTGACTAGAACCTGTCTTCAATCTGCTTTAACCTGGACCTGAGAATGCTAGCTTTCTAACATCAGAGATCAGAGATGATCCAAATTGGTAACTGTACTGTGGATTTGATCTTGTAAAAATCAGCATTCTGATTGACAGTATGTTTAGATCTATTGATATAATTATCTCTATGCACCTTCAGTTCAGTTCAGTTCAGTCACTCAGTTGTGTCCGACTCTTTGCGACCCCATGAATTGCAGCACTCCAGGCCTCCCTGTCCATCACCAACTCCCGGAGTTTACTCAAATTCATGTCCATCAAGTCGGTGATGACATCCAGCCATCTCATTCTCTGTCATCCCCTTCTCCTCCTGCCTCCAATCCCTCCCAGCATCAGGATCTTTTCCAATGAGTCAACTCTTTGCATGAGGTGGCCAGAGTATTGGAGTTTCAGCTTCAGCATCAGTCCTTCCAATGAACACCCAGGACTGATCTCCTTTAGGATGGACTGGATGGATCTCTTTGCAGTCCAAGGGACTCTCAAGAGTCTTCTCCAACACCACAGTTCAAAAGTATCAATTTTCTGGTGCTCAGCTTTCTTCACAGTCCAACTCTCACATCCATACATGATTACTGGAAAAACTATAGCCTTGACTAGATGGACCTTTGTTGGCAAAGTAATGTCTCTGCTTTTCAATATGCTGTCTAGGTTGGTCATAACTTTCCTTTCAAGGAGTAAGCATCTTTTAATTTCATGGCTGCAATTACCATCTGCAGTGATTTTGGAGCCCAAAAAATAAAGTCTGACACTGCCTCCACTGTTTCTCCATCTATTTGCCATGAAGTGATGGGACCAGATGCCATGATCTTAGTTTTCTGAATGTTGAGCTTTAAGCCAACTTTTTCACTCTCCTCTTTCACTTTCATCAAGAGGCTCTTTAGTTCTTCTTCACTTTCTGCCATAACCGTGGTGTCATCTGCATATCTGAGGTTACTGATATTTCTCCCGACAATCTTGATTCCAGCTTGTGCTTCCTCCAGCCCAGCGTTTCTCATGATGTACTCTGCATATAAGTTAAATGAGCAGGGTGACAATATACAGCCTTGACGTACTCCTTTTCCTGTTTGGAACCAGTCTGTTGTTCCATGTCCAGTTCTAACTGTTGCTTCCTGACCTGCATACAGGTTTCTCAAGAGGTGGGTCAGGTGTTCTGGTATTACCATTTCTTTCAGAATTTTGCACAGTTTATTGTGATCCACACAGCCAAAGGCTTTGGCATAGTCAATAAAGCAGAAGTAGATGTTTTTCTGGAACTCTCTTGCTTTTTCGATGATCCAGCAGATGTTGGCAATTTGATCTCTGGTTCCTCTGCCTTTTCTAAAACCTATGCACCTTAGTCTGATTAATTTCAGTGTCAATGGTAATATGTTCAAATCATATGTCTATAACCTTTATGTATGAAAAAAAAAATATTTGTGAAATTTTAAGTATCCTTTGCATTAAATGCTCTCTCTTTATACATAGGCAAACAATTTTTATATATCTAGAATCATATGAGAGAAACACTATGTGCTTTGGCTCCAGAAATATTTAGATTCAAATTTTACCTCTAGGTACAATGTACACAACTTCAGGGAATTTAACCACTATGAGCTTCAGTTTTCTCATTTCTAATGATTTACAACACTGAGCTGATAAGGTCATACGGATGATCAAATAAGATCATCTTTTCAGGACTGTGAGTTTTAACTGGAATAATATATTAAAGTGCCTAAGGTTTAATAGACATTTTAGTGTTATTTATTCCCTAGTATGGGTAGCTAATTAAAAGTTGCTTTCATTTTTCTGTACTGAATAAATGTATGAGAATAAAGGGGTCACCTGTCAATATTTTATCATAGTGAATAATTAGCATTGTTTTAATACTTGTAATTCAAATATTTAAGGATTAAATTTATGATATATAAGTAAAAAGAATTAATCCTGCAATCCTCAATAAATTGTATGCAATACTATAACATGCTATTTTCCAAACATTTTGTAAAATGTGGCAATGTTTGAAATTTTCTTTAAGACTAAGAATATTTTAGTTAAAGCAACTTTACTGAGGAAGAAACAGAAAAATATATGAGTAATTTAATGGTCAAACATACTGGAGAGAAATGACTTCTGGTAACCAGCCCGTGAGTGCATGAATCACTGTGAACTCTCCCAGTTCTCTCCTCTCTGCCACATGGATGCTGAAAAAGCAAAACACAATAATACTGTCAATAATATTTGAAAACAGGGAGAGGTCTGTAAAAGACAGGAATCTCTAACAAGCAGTGATAAAAGAATAAATGGGGCTCCCCAAATGGCTTAGTGGTGAAGAATCTGCCTGCTAAAGCAGGAGAAGTAGGAGATTTGGTTCAATCCCTGAGTCAGCAAGATCCCCTGGAGTGGAAATGGCACCCCACTTAAGTATCCTTGCCTGGAAAATTCCATGGACAGAGGAGCCTGGTGAGCTGCAGTCCATGGGGTCACCAAGAGTCAGAACGACTGAGCACACACACACATGCACGATAAGAATAAACGTAGGGGTCCCACTGGTTATAAATGACGGCATAAGAATATACTTTTCCAACAATCAGATGACTTATTTTGATAAGGCATTTACCCTGATAGCTCAGTTGGTAAAGAATCCACCCGCAATGCAGGAGACCCTGGTTTGATTCCTGGGTCAGGAAGATCCCCTAGAGAAGGGATGGGCTACCCACTCCAGTATTCATGGGCTTCCCTTGTGGCTTAGCTGGTAAAGAATCCTCCTGCAATGCAAGAGATCTGGGTTTGATGCCTGGGTTCACTGCCTGGGTTGGGAAGACCCCCTGGAGTAGGGAACGGCTACCCACTCCAGTATTCTGGCCTGGAAAATTCCACGGGAGGAGCCTGGCAGTCTACAGTCCATGCGGTTGCATAGAATTGGACACAACTGAACTACTTACACTTCACTTCACTTCATATATATAGATGATACATAATCTCTTCTGTATATTCAACATATTATCATGTTCTTTTAAAAATAGGGCAGTGTCTTTCCTCTTTGGTGTTTCAGTAATTATCATAAGATTCCTATGAGTCTGTATATTAAACCAGTCTCACACATGGCAGGACAAGATAGGCATCAGACATTTTTGATAAAATCCTTAAATAATTTTTGAGAAGCTGGAAACATCCATTCTATCTTGTACAAAAGAGTGGATCTGCCACTATGGCATAAAGTCAGTGAGACTGTGATTGATTAAATATCACTCTTCTTATTTTAATCCTTTACTTTTAATATTTTTCTGAAGTGATTAGTCTATTTTCAGTAACACGCACAAATGCTGTATCTATATTTTGCTCAGGAATCAGAGCTTCAGTTCCATGTTATGCCAGTGGTGGTGACTGATGGTATTATTGGAATACAAGTTTTTTAATTCAGAAAGAAATCTTAGTCACACATTCAATCATTTAGAAATTTATATTGGTTTTTTGTTTGCAGATTATAAACTGTGATGTGTCCACATATCTCCAAGATAACAAATATCTACTGGAATAGATATTCACAGTCTAACCTCCTCTTTGAATAATCATATTTAGGAGGTGACTGTGTGAAGCTCATAAAAGTAATGTTTTTTCCTCTGCACGTGTCACAGTGATATTTAACTAACTACTAAATATTAATTTTTAGTGTAGAAAGCTAAAACTCACACTAAGAAATTCACTATCTACTGTAAATTCTGAGAAAAACTTTTGGACAAATATAAATTGGACCATGTAGTGATTTCCACTTCAAGGTCTAAGAAGCATCCTACATTAAGTCTGGTCCTTTATTCACAAGTTGGATTTGTTTGTTTTTCAAAACTAACCATAATGCCATTTCTCGAGTTGCTTTAAAATTCTACTGTAGCTTTAAGAGAGATAAAAATGCCACTCCAATTATCCGGGTCATGCATTTACTGCTTCACTGGCCTGGTTGCTCTCCTTCTGGGGACTTCAAGTTAGATCTGAGAATTAGGAACATTATTTCCTTTCAAAGATAAACAAACATAGTTGTTACCATTTTAAATGCTTAGTAGTATTCAACTGTCTAAGTGCTTTGAGCTGAGCTTTTTAAAATGATTGAAATTAAGGGTTGCAAACTGGGTAACACAAATCCCAGATAGAAAATTGAGGGTTGGTAACAGAAAAGAGAGATGAAGAGGGTGGCAGTAGGAGGGGCTGTTTTTGTTTGTGTGGCTTTGGGAGAGAAAAAGGAAGCTGAGCCAAAAGAAAACCGCAGAAAAGCAGACCAGGCTTCTGCCTGACATAGCTGTGTATAATAATAGAAGGGGAGGGGGCTGAGCTTTGAGCCAGTGGCTGGAGTGGCCTGTTAGAGCAAGCGGGTGTGTTCTGCTGAAAAGGCCCTGCTGTGATAAACTGCAGGCGGGGGAAGGGTAGCACATTCAAGCTGGTGCATTGTGTGTGAGAATTCTCCCATGGATTGGAGACGCACAGTTGCCTTGCCTTGGCAGCTCAGGTATCAAAGCTTTCTTGCATCACTTAGGCCAGAATAAAGCACTAGTGGTAAAGAATGCACCTACCAATGCTGGAGATATAAGAGATGCGGGTTCAATCCCTGCCTCAGGAAGATCCCCTGGAGAAGGAAATGGCAACCCCCTCCAGTATTCTTGCCTGGAAAATTCCATGGACAGGGGAGCCTGGTGGGTTACAGTCCCTGGGGTTGCAAAGAGTCAAACACCACTCAAACAGCTTAGCACTGGCACAAGGACCAGAATAGAAGGACCACAGTCTGCAAGAGGAAGCTGAGACATGTCTTGCATAGGTTGGTGCAGGAATATAAGACACAAGCAGATTTCTCAGGAATATTAAAGGAAACATGCTAGTTTTCATTGTGAATGTACAAAAGGACCAGTGTTACCTAAACCATGAGGAACACATGGACATCTTTCAAAAGAGATTAGATTATCAAGATTAGCAAATGATGGCTGCATACACAGAGCCTAAAACTAACTGGACCCAGGATACACTGGAGTAAGAAATGGCAACCCGCTCCTGTTTTTGCCTGGAAAAATTCCCATGGACAGAGAAGCCTGGTAGGCTACAGTCCATGGGGTTGCAAAAGAGTTGGACATGACTTAGCAACTAAGCAACAACAACAGGACGTATATTCAATAATTAGATGAACCAGTATTTTCCCCTACAAAATAACTTCTTAAACCGAAACTTTACTTTCCATGACTGACTTTCCATTCATCATAAGAAAACACTGGATACAGAATCAGTTTTGAGCATTTTTCTTGGGGGAATTTTGTCTCATTGCTGGCTAACATAACACTTCAAACCAGTGGCTTTGGAATGTTTATTGCTATATTAGAAAGTTTACACTGTTTGGAGAAAATGCTTTTTAAAAATGATTTTTTGAAAAATAAAGCTATGCAATATTGATGCATAGTTGTTGTTGCTGCTGCTTGCCATTTTGTTTTTACACAAGTGGGTGATAATTCTTTATTCTACTTACTCAACATTTGCCAGCTTAATGATAGCTTTACACAAAAGCATTGGCCAAAGTTCAAATTCATAGGTTGTAGCTGGAAGCAGTAGATTATTTACTTCATCAAAAGGCAGAAAGTCATCAATAGTTATCTTTCTCCAGCAACCCTAAAGATGAGAAGAAAGGAATATACCATCAGTGATTTACATTATTTTTTCACACACAATCTTATAAACTGCTGACATTATTATTTATAATTTTTACAATTTTATTTTATTTTATAAAATTTATAATTTTATTTTATAATTATTTTATTTTAGCATCTTATGTCTAATGACTCACCTACTAGTATTGTATACTACTCTGAGAATTTTAGCTTATTATTTTCTTTATTGTAATTAACACATGTCTATATCTATATCTATAGTGTCATTATTTATGAGGTCTTTTAGCACATTCTTGGATGCCCCATCCTACATAATGGAGTAAATTGAACTATTTCAAAAAGCAAAACCAAAACATCATGCAATCATGGATAAGTTTAGGCACAATTAAATAACTATTTGTAGTCAGAATGCAAATTCTCCAAATGTAACTTTAGTAATGATTTTTTATCCTCATAGGCTCAGTGGGATTATACTTCCAATTACCATATACTCTTACTCCTAATTAAAGATATATTTTGAACATAAAGTTAGTTAATTCTTTATCTAATAAAATCATGATATATTTACCTATATATATCACTTCATACTTAAAAGTTTGAGATAAATGATAAAATTAATGATTGTGAGCTCAAACTCCTTTAAACTGGTTTTACATGTGAGATTTTATTTTGAATTCATTCCTTTTCCCAAGAAACATTTTTCAGCAGTGATACAAGCCTTGTGAACTCAAAGATCTGCATAATACATGGCTTATGCCTATACCACTGAACTGTTTATAGTCTAGAGAGGGAGGGCATATAGGGAAATAATACAAAATGTAATATGTAATATGTTTCAAATGTTCTGGAATAAGATAGGAAAATGTGACTAATTTGCTCAGGAGATGTCTTCACAGGAAGTTGACATTTGAATTCAAGCCTCAACGAACAGTATACTTTTCCTAGGTAGATAGGAACAGTAGGGTGAAAATGTCTTCTTTTTATGACACTTGTAACTGAATTCATACTACATTATTTAGTGGTTATGTGACTTTTTATTTCTTTCCTTGTGGATAAAGTAGGGCAAGACAGGTTTGAAGGAACAGGTATCTAGCTATTCTCTCTTCTAACTTTGGGTGAAACAACTCAAAATAATACACAGTAAAACTGACTGGTTTGATCTCCTTGCTGTCCAAGGGATGAATACATAAATGAAAAGTTATGTATATATAAATACAAATAATTTTTGCATGTGGAATTTTTGGACCTAACATTTTTGCATTTGGTAATTTTTGGACCTATAAAAGCAGCAGATATTAAGAAGAAGTGGCAAGAATACACAGAAGAACTATACAAAAAAGATCTTCATGACCCAGATAATCATGATGGTATGATAATCACCCAGAGTCAGACATCCTGGAGTGTGGAGTCAAGTGGGCCTTAGGAAGTGTAACTATGAACAAAGCTAGTGAAGGTGATGGAACTCCAGTTGAGCTATTTCAAATATTAAAAGATGATGCTGTGAAAATGCTGCACTCAACATGCCAGCAAATTTGGAAAACTCAGCAGTGGCCACAGGACTGGAAAAGGTCAGTTTTCATTCCAATCCCAAAGAAAGGCAATGCCAAAGAATGCTCAAACTACTGCACAATTGCACTCATCTCACACGCTAGAAAGTAATGCTCAAAATTCTCCAAGTCAGGCTTCCATAGTACATGAACTATAAACTTCCATATGTTCAAGCTGGATTTAGAAAAGGCAGAAGAACCAGAGATCAAATTGCCAACATCTTCGGTTCATCACCAAAGCAAGGGAGTTCCCGAAAAACATCTATATCTGCTTTATTGACTATGCCAAACCTTTGACTGTGTGAATCACAAAAAACTCTGAAACATTCTTCAAGCGATGGGAATACCAGACCACCTGACCTGCCTCCTGAGAAACCTGTATGCAGGTCAGGAAGCAACAGTTAGAACTGGGCATGGAACAACAGACTGGTTCCAAATCGGGAAAGGAGTATGTCAAGGCTGTATATTGTCACCCTGCTTATTTAAGTTATATGCAGAGTACATCATGAGAAACGCTGGGCTGTAGGAAGCACAAGCTGGAATCAAGATTTCCGGGAAATATCAATAACCTCAGATATGCAGGTGACACCACGGTTATGGCAGAGAGTGAAGAAGAACTAAAGAGCCTCTTGATGAAAGTGAAAGAGGAGAGTGAAAAGTTGGCTTAAAGTTCAACACTCAGAAAACTAAGATCATGGCATTTAGTACCATCACCTCATGGCAAATAAATGGGTAAAGAAACAGTGGAAACAGTGAGAGACTTAAATTTTTTGCTCTCCAAAATCACTGCAGATGTTTACAGTAGCCATTAAATTAAAAGACTCTTGCTCCTTGGAAGAAAAGTTATGACCAACCTAGACAGCATATTCAAAAGCAGAGACATTACTTTACCAACAAATGTCTGTCTAGTCAAAGCTACGATTTTTCCAGTAGTCATGTATGGATGTGAGAGTCTGACTACAAAGAAAGCTGAGCACGGAAGAATTGATGGTTTTGAACTGTGGTGTTGGAGAAGACTCTTGAGAGTCCCTTGGACTGCAAGGAGATTCAACCAGTCCATCCTAAAGGAAATCAGTCCTGAATATTCATTGGGAGGACTGATGCTGAAGCTGAAACTCCAATACTTTGGCCACCTGATGTGAAGAACTGACTGATTTGAAAAGACCCTGATGCTGGGAAAGATTGAAGGCAGGAGGAGAAGGAGATGACAGAGGATGAGATGGTTGGATGGCATCACCGACTCAATGGACATGAATTTGGGTAAACTCTGGGAGTTGGTGATGGATAGGGAGGCCTGGCGTGCTGCAATCCATGGGGTTACAAAGAGTCGGACACAACTGAGCAACTGAACTGAAGTGACTGAATTTTTGTCATTGCATGTAAATGATGTATATAGGACATTTTTTATTGAGTTTACTCTGTTAGTGTTGCATAATTTTAAAGACCATCAACATGTTTAATTATAGAATCCTTGTATAGGAAGATGCTTTTTTGTTAAGTTAAACATAAGTTAATAGAAGCTACTTTAGAATATATATTGAAGTCGCTCAGTCGTGTCTGACTCTTTGCAACCCCATGGACTGGGGCCTACCAGGCTTCTCCGTCCATGGGATTTTCCAGACAAGAATATCGGAGTGGGTAGCCATTTCCTTCTCCAGGAGATCTTCCCGACCCAGGGGTTGAACCTGGGTCTCCTGCATTGTAGGCAGACGCTTTACCATCTGAGCCACCAGGGAAGTCCACTTTAGAATAGTCATGCTCAAATTTTAATCTTTTCCATACTTCAATTGCAGGTCATGATAACTATTGGCTATATATATATTTATACCCTCTTCCTCCTATCACCAAGCTGAATAGAAAATAAAAAATATGTTTTATAAATAATAGTTCAAATCACAATTATGAAAAAAATCAAGCAAAGTGTAATCAGAGATGAGAGATTTCCAAAAAACTCTGAGTGGTCATAATTATATAAATGAGACTATTTCCCCCAATGTTTATATTTTCTCCTATTTATATAATTTTTATTTTCCCCTTATTTCTACTCTAGTAACAGGTGTGCTCTCCCCACTCAGGGCAGAGCTCTGACTTCCACACTTGATCTGAAGTAAACAAAGCAGTTTCTCTCCCCTGCAGAGTCAATGAGAAGAACTGACTTCCATCCTCCTTCCTTCCTTTTCTTCAGGAAACAGAAGATGTCTGGCCTGGAAGAAACTTATTTCCACATCCTACCCATGCAGTAGAGCACACTTTCGCCTCCTTAGGTGGTAGCAGGGAGACTTGAGATGGTTAACAAAACAGCACGAGTCAGGTTTTATAAATTAAACTGAGATCTGAAAAAAAAGCTCACAAAAGTGATCCAGGGTGTACATTACAAATCTAAACAGGCTGACTACCTGCTAAAATGGAAATTTTAATTAGAAACCAAAGTCATTAAGATATAACAGCAATAGCATCCAGGAAAACTGTCCAAAATGTCTCCTCATACCAAAACGCAGGAATATCTTAATTTCAGTGAGAAAATACAATCTACAGACCAGAAAGTCAAAATGACAGAGAAGCTGGAATTTTTAGGCTTGAACTATAAATCTGCTGTTAAAATATGCTTCAACAAGTAATTATGAACACTCTTGAAAGAAAAAAATGAAACTCTCAGCAAAGTGATAGAAAATATACAAGAGAACAAAATAGAAATTTTGAACTTAGTATTAAACAATAAATAAATCCGTTAATAGCAGAAAGCAAATTTCAGAGAAATTAGTGAATAGCAAGTTAAATCAATAGAAATTATGAGCAATAAGGGAAATACAGATTTAAAAATAAATATGAGTTTCAGGGACTTGTGAGACAATGGAAAATGTATAACATGCTATTGGTGTCAACACACACACACACACAAAGGTACAAAGAATATGAATATGGAGCTGCAATAGGTTTGAGGAAAGATTGAAAACTCCCCAAATTTGTCACAACATAGTCTTATAGATTTAAGGGGCTCAGAATGTCCAAAACAGGATAATGTCAAAGAAATCAACACTGAGGAATCTATACACCTCAAATTCAAACTTCTAGAAACTCGAGACAAAGACAAAGGCCTGAAAGCAGCCTATGAGAAGACATTGCCTACAGGAGCAAAGCAGATTGCTTTCCAGAAATGACAGAGGCCAGAAGAAAGTGGCACACTTACTGCTGAAAGAAAACCAATTACCACCCCCAAATTCTGCACTGAGCAAAAATATTTTTAAAGAATAAAGGTGAAATAAAGATGTTTTCAGATAAAGGGAAGAGAGAATAATTTGTCAGCAGGCAACTGGTTGAAAAAGAATGGCAAGAGGAAATTCCTCAAAGGTGAAAGAAAGAAAAATAAAAAGAAAATGGAACATTAGGCATGAAGAAAGAGTAAAGGAAAGAGTAAGCATATGGTTAAATTATGGAGTATTCTTTTCCCCTTGAGCTTTTAAAATTATATATGACATTTAAAAGCAAAAGTTTTTCATGAGGGTCTCAACATATGTAGAGGAAACATTTAAGACAACTATGTTATGGATAGAGAGGTGTAAAGGAGTCTAAAGGTAGGTAAAATTATATCCCAATTTAAGCAGTAAAATGGTATTACTGGACTGTGTAATAAGCTATGTGTGTAGATTTTAATCCCTAGTGCTATCACTACCAAAAAAAATCCTCAAAAATACTAGGGATAATAATTCAAAAAGACACATGCAATCCAATGTTCACAGCAGCAGTATTTATAATAGCCAAGAAGATGTGAAAATAGCCTAAGTGTCCACTGACACATGAATGGATAAAGAAGATGTGGTATACATATATACAATGGAATATTATTCAACCATTAAAAATGAAATACTGCCATTTGCAGACATAGGTGGACCTAGAGATTATTATACTAAGTGAAGTAAGTTAGACAAATACAAATATTACATGATATCACTTATATGTGGAATCTACAAAACAATCTAAATGAACTTACTCACATAACAGAAACAGACTCACGGACATAGGGGAAGAATAAGCAAAAAACTTATGGTTACCAAAGGGGAGAGAGGGTGAGGGATAAATTAGGACCATGAGAATAACAGAAACACACTACTGTATATAAATTAGATAAATAAGGATTTACTATACAGCACAGAGAACTATATACGATTTCTTGTAATAACCTACAATGGAAAAGAGTCTGAAAATTATATAGATATATATATATATATATCCATAAAACTGAATCACTTTGGTAAAACTGGTCATAGCCTGAATGTCTGTCAATATGAAATTAGCAAAATATGTATCCAATTGTCTCCTGCTATCTGTAGGGGAACTGGTTCCAGAATCAGTCACATGTACCAAAATCTGGACACACTCAAGTCCTACAGTTGGCCCTCCTTCCTTATCTGAGGATTCTACCAAGGGCAGATCATAAATATACGGCTATATTTATTTTTAAAAAGTAGACTTTTAAGTGGACCTGGGCAATTCAAACCTATGTTATTCCAAGGTCAACTGTAATTATTGTTATATTCAAGCAATGGAGTACAAGGTAGATCAACAAAAATATTAGCATAAAAAATGTCCATGGTTAGGGAAAACATACAGAATGATGAATACTATATGATCTTCTTGTTGGTACAGATTATATGTAGTGTGTTTACATATATACTTTTAAGGAAAAGGTTTAAGAGGATAAACAGAGATAATTTACTATAATTGTCTAGGTAGGTAGACTCATAGGGACATTTCATTCACTAATTTAAACATTTTAATAGTGTTTGAATGTGTTTTAATAAAAGCATATATAGAGTTAATAACAGGTTTTCCTGGTGGCTCACTGGTAAAGAATCTGCCTACAATGCTGGAAATCCAGGTTTGATCCTTGAATTGGGAAGATCCGCTGAAGAAGGGGTTGGCAACCCATTCCGGTATTCTTGCCTGGAGAATCCCATGGACAGAGGAGCCTGGTGGTCTACAGTCCATGGGGTCACAAAGAATTGGGCATGACTGAGTATATTTTAATAAAAGCATATATAAAATTAATAATGATGAATTGAGAATAAAAAATTTCCATTTTGAAAATAAAAGTAATTGAATAGTGGGAAAGCAATTTGTCATGGCATATGCCTTGAAAACACTGTTTAAAGAACAAAAGTGTCACTGGGTGTGAGAGACTTTGTTTCAAATGCTGACTGCAAACTCTGCCCAGACTGTGGGTTCGGGTATGAAAAACGCAATAGATAGGGTTTATGTGGGTGCGTCCTGCACCCACAGTTGAATAAACTCCAAATTCTATAATAATATTGCACTTAAAAAGTATAAAAGTTAATCAGAAATGAAAAATAGTGTGCTTTTGTATGGAGAGAGAGATGACGATTGGGGAAAACCACTGGTTTCAATGTGTGTGTTTTCTTGCTTATTCGGAGCTAAATGAAAGCACTCAGAGAAAGATTGCCAAGAGCAATACATATTTCAAGTGGAGAGCAATAATGTAATTGCTTTTTTCAAGGAGCCCAAGGAATGCTGACATTGGAAAGTACCGAGGAGACCACATGTAGCTCAGTAGCGGTGTTATCACTGCCAGGTGAAAGAAAAAAGAAAACTGTTTTATGATCCTGTTCTTCATGCTACCTAACCAATTTTTATCTGGTTGATGTCAAAGAACTTTGAGGCTATTCTCTTAGAAACCAAACTGGAAAAAAATGGGAATACTCTTACGGGAGAAACAATACACTGGTATAAAAACCTGAACTTTAAGTGTCATGCCAAAAGGTTCTCTTTGGTTGGTTTACTTTGAAGAAGTGACTAAAAGTGAAAGTGTTAATCACTCAGTCGTGCCTGACTTTGCAACCCCATGGACTGCAGCCTGCCAGGCTTCTCTGTCCTTGGGATTCTCCAGGCAAGAATACTGGAGTGGGTTACCATTCCCTTCTCCAGGGGATCTTCCCAACCCAGGAATCAAACTCGAGTCTCCTGCATTGCAGGCAGATTCTTTACCGTCTCAGCCACATAAATGCTTCAAGGGGCAACAAGAAACAGGGAGGAGAATGCATGTAAAAAGGCAGAAGGAGAAATCAATGTCCAGTAAGAAACAAATAAGAAGGTGTCTATAAATGGAAGGGGGAAAAAAAGCAATTTGGAGCAGCCTTAGGTGTACAAGACTGCACAGGGGAAGGAAAACTGAGGTAGGGCAGAGGGTGCATCTCCAGTACGTCATCTTGAATCAAACAGTAGAAGGTAACAGAGAATGTATGTATGAACACGTTTCTGAAATATCTGCACTGAAAACTGAAGGATAGACACATAAATACTGAATTAGAATTGGAAGAGGAAAAACCCAGAAATGTCCGGAAAAGGACATTCATAGTGAAAATAACAATCCATTTTACCTTTTCAGAAATAATTTCCTCTAATTCTGTACTACACCTCATCTGGAAAGAGGTGTTGGCTCAGCCCTACCACCTGGGAATTAGGGGGAGAGAGGCCGAAATGTTTGCTCTTAGTCCAGAGAGAACAGATATCTACAGCTAGAAAACTAGGTGGCCATCTCTATTCCATCAACATGGTCTCTCAAACAGCAAAGTTCTTGTTTCTGTCTCTTTAAAAACTGCCTCTGTCTATCTATCCACTTCGCTGGTGGCTCAGACTTTTAAGAATCTGCCTGCAGTTTGATCCTGGAGAAGGGAATGGCTACCCACTCCAGTACTCTTGCCTGGAGAATTCCATAGACAGAGGAGCCTGGCGGGCTACAGTCCATGGGGTTGCAAAGAGTAGGACACGACTGAGCCACTTTCACTTTTATCTATTCACTATCATCACTCAGTATTTTTCTATACCCTCTAGGGCTACAGTCCAATTTTAAAGAATGGATCAAAGTAGAAGAGAACTAGCAAGGGGTTATTGTAACTTGGCTTCTGTATTTACTTTACCAAAAGAACTGGAGATTGGGCCAACGGTGAAAGTAAGAATATATGTATGAACAAAAGCCCTGGGAAAAGAAAGCATCTAGAAAGCAATAGCTTAATACTCATATATATGTATGTGTGTGTGTGTATCCTTGCATTAATGAACGCACTAAGTGGATACTTTATACTCAGCGCTATAGAGAAAAGTGAGGCAGATTCAGGAGAGACAGTATCAGGGTTTCAGGTAGGGTGGAGAGTGCTCAGAATGAGTGCCTGAAGTTAAACACAGGAGATACTTAGGCATTGGCTATTATATTCTAAAACAGGTTATCAGCTACTTTTTCCATATGTAAGCAAATGATCATTCACATAATCATGTATAAAGGACAACAGACCTCAATATTGTTATGCCCAAAATTCACATATATATTCTAAGTAAATAAAATTTTGGAATGCATATTCCTTCTGAATGAAAGATGAGTCAAAATAAAATGTTCAAGAGAAGGGAAGTTGTAAAAACAAGCAAACAAAAAACAACCATGGGGATTAAGGATTAACCCTTTTGCATGTAGAATAAGGAATAAACAATTATAAATATGTGTTCAAAGATAAATACTAGTCGAAATGCTTACCCAGAAATGCTAAGAAAACATTGAAATGAGAGTAAGAGGTGCATTTTTTTCTACAAAATCAAAGCAAACTATAAAATCCTTATAATTAATATGGTATTGGAAGAGAACAAGAAAAACAGAAAAAGAAAAGAGAGTCCCAAATCAAACACAATTTCAAATTGGAAATTAGTGTATGATAAAAGCAGTTTTTAAAATCAATGGGTAAAAGGTAAAACATTGATATAAAATGCTGGGGCATGTGGCTGAGGTTTTTAAGTAAAAAAAAATAAACCAGTTCTTCATTTCTCACAGTAGATAAAACAAATGAAAGATCTAAACATTAAAATAAAACTAAAGGGAAAAATTTTTTGTATTCTTGAAGTAATACCTTGTTTAAATGACAAATATCCTAGACTCTGTAAAGAAATATAATGACATAATTGACTACATAAAAATTACAAATCACAGTCAGGTGGAGGTCACATAGCTAAAGAGACTAATTTAAAAAGTGCTTCCTTTATATTCACATTTATTGTTACCTACAATGTATAAAGCCTTCCCAAGTGGCTCAGTGGTAAAGAATCTGCCTGCAATCAGGGGACAGAAGAGATATAGGAGACCATGGGTTCAATCCCTGGGTTGGGAAGATTCCCTGGAGAAGGAAATGGCAAAGTAAAGTTTGGGGTGTAAATTGCCCGGGAAATCCCATGGACAGAGGAGCCTGGCAGGCTATAATCCATGGGCTTTCAAATAGTTGGAGACAGTTCAGCAGCTAAACAATAACAGTGTATAAAAGAATACAATTCCATAACAAAACTTCAAATAACCTGTTTTATAAGTAGGCATTAGGGAGATACCAGACGAACTAAGCAAGTTTGGGCAATTGAACCACAGCAGGGTTATATTGTGAGAGAATTGGGCGGAGAGGTGCCTGTGATCACTACATCCCCTCTAGTTTTGCATCTGAACTCAAGATGGGCAGCATCTGGGAAGCTGACCGTGGGCTTCTCTCCCTGACTCTACCAAGGGTTAGCAGGAGGAATGATCCATTCCTTTGGCTTCCACAATAGGAGGCAGCAGTGGGGAAAGAGAGGAGCAAAGAAAGAAAACAGGAAAGAGGGGAGGAAACTAATAGTGTTGAGAATCTACTATTTGTCAGGACCTTGTCCAGTTCTTTTACATAATTACCACATTTTATCGTTCCCTGTGTTTGTTCCAGGACATATTGCTTGCCTGTTCTCTTGAGGGAGATCATCTCTCTGACTTTGTGTGCAAGGCACCCTGAGGGGTCCATGTGGCCCTAAGAATGGATCTGGAGATACTGAAGACGAGAAAAGCTTTCTGTCAAATCTCATTGAGCACAAATAAGACCATGCCCTTCAGAGATGAGCGCCAGCAAGGGGCCTACCACATAATTCACGTGGAGCTAATCACATCTCAGTGCTCAGCAGTTTAGCATCATTCCCCACACGCCATTCCTCAGGTGAAACTGAAGAGGGACCAGAGGAAGTCACTGGACATGGGGTTGTCTTTCTGATTCCTAGCCCTCTTTCCCAAGAACTACGCCATCTAAAGAGGCAGGTTAGACTGTGCCAGACTGACATTTCCAAACTGGACTAAATTCATTTTTAAAAAGTTCTGAATTCAGGAAGGTGTAGGTTTCTGAGGAATCTGTACAGTTAAATAGAAATCACATTTTCTTTGCAAAATGGTATATAGTGTTAATAAACATTGACCCCTATCCAGGAGGAAATTAGAAAAGATAGAAGGATGTCAGCGAGCAGAGAGAGAGAGAGAAGCTAACAGGGTTGGTTTAGTGTTCTGCTGACGCTGTTTTGAAATTCTTGATAATTTTGAACTTCGTCCCAACTCAAGTTTGGGCAAATGTGCAGAAGTGGGGCTAAATACCCACGCATCTGACCTCCTCACTCTTCCCGTATTTACTTTCTTTCTGTACTCTTACACTGTCCTCTGTGTATCCACATTCTTAATGACATATCCTCCCTCTCACTCCTCTGTACACAAGTAATACTCTGAAGTCTGCTCTGTCAAATCTGCCTCCTGATTGGTCAACATAGAAGAATAAAGGGATTTATTTTGATATCCATTTTGGATATCAAAGGCTAAGATTCCCTTCTCTACTTTCCTACTGTGCATGCTCAATTGCTAGGTCATGTCTGACTGTTTTGCAACCCCACAGACTCCTCTGTCCATGGGATTTCTCAGGCAAGAATACTGGAGTGGGTTGCCATTTCCTTCTCCAGCGAATCTTCCCAACCAGGGATGGAACCCACATCTCCTGCACTGGCCGGCAGATTCTTTACTGCTGAGTCACCTGGGAAGCCCCTTCCTACTGTAATAATCCTACTGATTCCTAAGCATTGGCCTTTCAGCTTTCCCCACCCCAGGAAGAATAGATGGCTCCGGCTCCTTAAGGAGAAAGCCTTGTTCTTAGAAATACACAATAGCATGATTTACTTTCCTCATTGCCTCAAATGTTCAGGAATACTTTCCCTCTGTTACCAGGCCCAGCTTCATGGATAAGTGACCTGTGCAGTCACATGGGACCCCACACTCTGAAGGACCTCATGCTTTGCTTAAAGTGTTGATATCATCATCTTGAAATGGCTAATAACTTTTGAACAAGAGACTCTACAATCCCATAGCTGGGCCTGCCTGTAGCTCTGGGCCTTTAGAAAAGAGCATTCCACCATGATAAACCCAAAGGTATTTAATATAATCTAACATTGCTCAATGGGGTGTGAGTCTACTTTTTTTTGTTAATTAAGGGGTTTCGAATTCTCTACTTGTGCTTCTTACTATCCCATTTGCTTCGTTTCAGGCGAAAGCAAAATATTTCCTGTGTCAAAGTGAGATTTGTCAACATGAAAACAAATATCAAGTTCAGGGTAAAAAATGGATAAGATCAGGCCCTTCAGTAGTAGCGAAGAGAGGACTGGATCACATTTTAGCTCAGACACTGTTTCCTGCCCATGGCCCTGATACCACATCAGAGAGGAAAGAGCCCTGTGCATCCACCTGCCTACCCAGCCCGCCCACCTGGAAGGTCAGAGGCAGCAGAGGACTGCCTGTCTGTGGTCCCAGAAGCACTAGTTTTACAGAGGGAAGTAAGTCAGAAAGAGAAAGACAAATATCATATATTAATGCATATATGTGAAATCTGAAAAAAAAATGGTATGGAAGATCTTATTTACAAAGCGGAAACAGAGACACAGACATAGAGAAGAAACATATGTATATCAAGGGGGAAGGGGTGGGGTGGGGTGAATTGGGAGATTGGGACTGGCATATATGCACTATTGTACTATGTGTAAAATAGATAACTAACGAGAGCGTACTCTACAGCCCAGGGAATTCTAAGTGCTCTGTGGTGACCTGAAATGGGAAGGAAATCTGAAACAAAGGAGATATATGTGTATGTATTGCTGATTCATTTAGCTATACAGTGGAAGCTAACCCAACATTGTAAAGTAACTATACTCCAATAAAAATTTAAAAATATATATATAAACAGTTAAAAAATAAAAAGCACAGGGAACTGGTATCACAAAGGATGCAACTGTGTTCTTTTAAATCTCAAATTACATATGTAGGACTTTTCCCCTTGTAGGCACACAGTTGACAGCCTTTATAAACTGTCTCATCTTCTATTAGCTTCTTTAATAGCAGGTAAGAGAAACATATTGCAATATGAAAGACACACAAATGTTAACACATGTGTACAAGAACTTACCATCCAGTAAAGCTTCACTACATACTTTCCATAGCTATTAAACAAGGGCACGTGACCCTTCACAGCCTTGCATAGAGAGTATATGTGTTCCCAGGGCTTCCAGACCAGAAGAGGCGGTTCCCCTGTTGTTCCTTTAAAATAATTGGTCAAAGCACTCCCATTGAATATCTTCCACACGGCATAGATTTCACTGATAATCCATCTCATTAGCTAGAGGTAAAAAACCAGTAGTGTTCATTAGTTATTTTTCAATTGTTGGCACTGTAATTTTGGGAGTGGGTGGCAGTTGAAAATCTACTTCCAGGAGTACTGTTAGATTCTATGTGTAATATATTCTACATTTTTATTTCTGACCTACAGAATAAGGTCATATATCTTGCTTTTGTTCTCAGAAAATATAGTCATAATACAAGCTAAAAACCCTTGGCTAAGAGCTGTATTTCAGGTAAATAGTCGGTGATTTGACACTGACCACCATTTTAGCTGTGTGCGTGTGTGTGTGTGTGTGTGTGTGTGAGACAGAAAAGGAGAGAGAAGAGAGGAAGGCTGAATGCTTCTGAGAGCAATGATGGCTTTATTTTGGAATTGTTATAAAAGATTAAGCTGTGTGTAATGGTACCTCATTGTGGTTGGTACCATTACACACCAGTCAGGATGGCTGCTATCCAAAAGTCTACAAGCAATAAATGCTGGAGAGGCTGTGGAGAAAAGGGAACCCTCTTACACTGTTGGTGGGAATGCAAACTAGTACAGCCACTATGGAAAACAGTGTGGAGATTCCTTAAAAAACTGGAAATAGAACTGCCATATGACCCAGCAATACCACTTCTGGGCATACACACTGAGGAAACCAGATCTGAAAGAGACACGTGCACCCCAATGTTCATCGCAGCACTGTTTATAATAGCCAGGACATGGAAGCAACCTAGATGCCCATCAGCAGATGAATGGATAAGGAAGCTGTGGTACATATACACCATGGAATTTTACTCAGCCGTCAAAAAGAATTCATTTGAACCAGTCCTAATGAGATGGATGAAACTGGAGCCCCTTATACAGAGTGAAGTAAGCCAGAAAGATAAAGAACATTACAGCATACTAACACATATATATGGAATTTAGAAAGATGGTAACGATAACCCTATATGCAAAAGAGAAAAAGAGACACAGAAATACAGAACAGACTTTTGAACTCTGTGGGAGAATGTGAGGGTGGGATATTTCAAAAGAACAGCATGTATACTATCTATGGTGAAACAGATCACCAGCCCAGGTGGGATGCATGAGACAAGTGCTCGGGCCTGGTGCACTGGGAAGACCCAGAGGAATCGGGTGGAGAGGGAGGTGGGAGGGGGGATCGGGATGGGGAATAAGTGTAAATCTATGGCTGATTCATATCAATGTATGACAAAACCCACTGAAATGTTGTGAAGTAATTAGCCTCCAACTAATAAAAAAATTAAAAAAAAAAAAAAAAGATTAAGCTGTGAAAGCGAACGCATTAGTTACTCAGTAGTGTCCAACTCTTTGTGAGCCCATGGACTGCAGTTCACCAGGCTCCTTTGTTCATGGGATTCTCCAGGCAAGAATACTGGAGTGGGTCGTCATGCCCTCCTCCAGGGGATCTTCCCAGCTCAGGTATCAAACCCAAGTCTTTTAAGTCTCTTGCATTGGTAGACGAGTTCTTTACCACTAGCGCCACCTTATTGAGCTGCTATTCTGTAAATGTGAGAATTTGAGAAGAAAATGATCCTTCTATGTCAATAAGATCAATTAGACAAGCAATGAGACTTGAGGAAGAAGTAAACCTGGGCACACATTTGAATACACTCTAAGTCCCATATTCATGTGTTCATCAGCAGATACAGCAGTGCTCCCAGTAAAATTCCCACCTGCAAGGTTTTCGCCAGGCAGCAAGGCACAGTGAAGAGTTGAACTTCAGAGTATGTTTCACTGCCTGGTTTGTAAGGAGATTCAATACTTGAGTCTAAAGTCATAAGATTTATATTTTTCTTAATTTGGTTATCTAGAAAGCTTCTTAAAGGTAGGTTAAGTTGAAAAAGGCAAATCAGATATCCTCCTATGTACCTGGAGATTTTACTATAGAATTATTTTATACTTCCTTTGTGGAATCCAAACTATGACACAAATGAACCTATCTACAAAACAGAAATAGACTGATAGACATAGAGACAGTCT
The DNA here is from genome assembly GCF_019320065.1 of Cervus canadensis. NCBI lineage: Eukaryota > Metazoa > Chordata > Mammalia > Artiodactyla > Cervidae > Cervus > Cervus canadensis. Next base: position 18,952,932 of record NC_057418.1, on the reverse strand, counting down.
TGTGGTTGCCAAGAAAGAAGGTGGGGGAGAAATGGGACTGGGTGTTTGGGATCAGCAGATGCAAACTATTATGTATAAAATGGATAAATAACAAGGTCTTACTGTATAGCACAGTGAACTATATTTAATATCCTGTGATAAACCATACAGAAAAAATATACAAAAGGATGCATATATAATATATATGTATACATGTAGAATTGAATCACTTTGGTGTACAACAGAAATTAAGACAACATTGTAAATCAACTACATTTTAATAAAAATAAATAAGTAAAACATTTTACACGTCCATGGAAAATATGCTAAAGTCTTTAGAATTCATAAAATATAAAACAGTTCAGAGATAATTTTATACTACTCAGTACAACCTGACTGAAAAAATTAATATTTTGATTTTAGTATTGGCCAAGATGTTAAAGATAAGAAAGACAAAATATTTGAATCAATAATAACTACACCCCTATGATTGGGTCTTTGGAGAAAATAATGAAAAAAAAAATCCCTGTTTCTGATCTAACTACCTCAGGGAAGTGGAACAGGTCTACTTATGATGGATAGAACCCAGGGTGGAGAGGGAGAAGGTGAATTCCCACAGGCTGTAGGACTGCTGTGCTGAAAATCTGTCTTGTATAGGTGAGGTATTACGTTTGAGCTGAATCTCCTGATTCCTCCACATTGGCAAGTCAAACACTACCAGACACCTTACTCTTGGGCATGATGTAGGCTCAGACTGGCAACAACTTTGTTAATTGCTAGGTACATGGATCCAGAAGAGAAATGTCCAGATGGTAAGAACCTGACTACCCTGGTCCATGGCACAAGCAGTGATACTAAACATCTCCTCCACTGACTCTCTTGCTAAACTCCATTAAAGAGCTTCTCTTCCTCTTTGAGTGTCTGGATATGAAATATTCAGTTATACTAAAATTTAAAGGTGAGCAAGAGCACTGAAATTGACCACCTGGGAGTTGTTTAAGCAGGTCCAGAAGGCATTCTTCAAGGAGCTTTTTGGTTCATACTTCCCCAACCTACCTCACTGCAGAGTAAATGCTCATTGGCTGAAAACAAGTCAAACAGGATTTCATTTTTCACAACCACTGGAGCCTGAAATAAAAATATATAGAGAGATGTTGCTCCTTGGGAAAAATAAAGGAAATTTAGTTTACTGATACAAATTGGCCTACATACAGGCCAAATTTGATTTCGTTTCTCACAGAGGAATTGGAAGAAATAAAAAAAATAAACATATTATTCTATAAGATAATCTCTGATAGAGCTGTGACATTAATTTAATAATGTAATTCCTATAAAGTACAGTATTTTAACATAATAAAATGTTGTAAAATGTAACATATGCAGATAAATTTAGCATGCATACACACACACAGAGTTTAAAACCTGATTTGAAATTTAAATAAACCCTTCAAGTTAAACCTGAAGCTTACTTAACATCTGGTAGCTAGAAAAATTGCTTCATCTTAGATGCAAAATATTAACTGAGACAGCTTTTAAAAATCTTGTTTGACTTCAAATCTTGTAATAACTTTTAAAGTTAATTTTGTGGTCATTATTTAATTTGTATAGATCTAAAGTTGCTTTTACATATTAAGATCAGTAAAGGAAAAAGATAATAGGGAAAAATATGACATGGAGCAAATTTTTTAAATTAGTTACAATTAATATCAACTTTATATATTTAACATACCAAATTAACATGAAAATGACTTTGATTAACAAAGTAGATTTTTATAGAAACTCAATCATCTGTATAACTATTACCTTGAAAACTCAATAAAGTACTTTCAAATGTCTGAGAGAAATTTACCTACAACTACCCTGAAGGCCGGAATTGATTCTTAAGTTCATAACTTACAAGCACAATTTATAAAATTACATACATATAAGGTGTCAAGAACATATATATATATACATATATGTATATATATATATTTTATCAGTGTCTTATCTGGCGACTCAGCAGTAAAGAATCTACCTGCCAATGCAGGAGACACAGGAGATATAGGTTCGATCCCTGGGTCAGGAAATGGCAATCTACTCCAGTGTCCTTGCCTGGGAAATCCCATGAACAGATGAGCCTGGCAGGCTACAGTCCATGAGGACGCAAAGAATCAGATATGACTTGGTGACTAAACAACAATATATATTCAGTAAATTTTATATAGAAAGGTCATTATTGTTTTACAATATTTTTGTCTAAACTTTATGTATGTCCATATTTATTGGCTCAGGTGGTAAAGAATCTGCCAGCAACACAGGAGACCCAGGTTCGATCCCTGGGTCAGAAAGATCCCCTGGAGAAGGGAATGGCACCCCACTCCAGTATTCTTGCCTGGAGAATCCCATGGACAGAGGAGCCTGATGGGCTACAGTCCATGGGATCCCAAAGGGTTGGACACAGCTGGGTGACTAACACTTTCACCTTTTCTTGTCCATATTTAATGTCTCAAAATCAAATGTGTTTATCACTGTGGACTCAGCCAATACAACTTGGCCAGCACTATTCTAAAACTTTACTCCTTGTCTGGACTTTCAGTTCTGGTTGTTCTGGTCCACTCCCAGCATGACAGACCAAGAGAAGGGGTCAGTGCAAAGGGAGAGAGGTAAGGAGATGGAGGACAGTATTTCAATAAGGTGGAAGTGTCATTGTCAACAAAGAATACATTTATTTTTAGTACCAGTACCAGTATTTTTCTCTCAGACCTAGGGTATGCTAAAAAGATAAAAAGGTAGAAAACTTTCCTACTTATCCAAACTTACAACACTCTCACTTCATGGAATTTATATTCTCCATTTGCTTGGAATGTAAATTCTGTACTTAGAGTAAGTAGAGCCTGAGTATTATTAATAATACATATGTATTAAGTGCATTGTATTAACATCACAGAATTTGCATTCTTCATTTCAAAGTCACCTAACAATATAACTAATTTAAAAGTAAGGTTTGTATAAATTTGATTTATTTTATTTAAAGTGTTTTACAGACAGGCATTGAAAAAGTACTCTGATGGACAAAGATGTACTTTGTTATTTTCTTATTTTAATAAATATTTCAGATTTGGTGTTTCTGACTTTCTTAACTAATAACAATAATTGAAAATATGATGGATAAATTGTATTTTCTTCATTAGTAGCAGTGCTTCTAAAACGCTTAGAAATAAAATCACTTTGCATAGAAACAGATGCAATGAATTCCATAATCACAGAAGAATCCGCTCCATTTTAATCTTTTGACTAGTATTAAGTACCTAATTTAGCCTACTAGTTTTCTATGCATTAAATGAAAGTGGGGAGATTCAAGAAGGGAAAAAAGACATTAGTGATAATTAAGCCCTTAAAAATACCAAATATATTCAAACTAACATAGCTATTAATTAGGAAGATAGATCAATGTGTTTTAAAGCTTTAATGTATATAAGCACTATTTAAAATGAAGTTTTCTTGGGTGATGTCCACATCAGTATAATTCAAATGGAGTTCAGATATGAAAGTGGCTCTTGGAAAATGCTTCAAAAATTCCTGGAAGAGAGAAATCCAAGTGCTATTCTCTTGGACTGGAAAATTAATGCTAATGAACTCTAACCTAAAAAGACCTTTACATAAAATAAGAAGCAGAGAGGAGAAAGTGTGTCAGGATTTAAGGAAAAACTTTGTGCAACATTTTAGGTTATAATTTGACATTATGCAGAGAAGAAGGAAACTTGAGGCCTTAAACAAAATGTCAATATTCTTTTGAAAACCAGTACAAACTATATTGATACATACTTATTTCTAATTTAAATTCCAAAAGTAATTATCTTTTCTTGCTAAATACCACAGGAAAACTCCCTTATTGTTTTTAAAATGCAAATTTCCAAAACTAGGATATTATATCTCATAGCTAATGCAAATTTTGTTTAATAGTAAAATTATCTCTTACCCGATTGATTATAAAATCCTGTGGGCGTTTCCAGGAATAAATTTTCAATGATGATGGTAACTCAATTTTTCCTTCAGGGTCTTCAAAAAAATGCTACATAAAAAAATGTGTTAAGTTTTTCTCTACATAGTTTTATTAAAATAAAAACAACTCTATCCCAATAAAAATGAATATATCAAATGAACATATCAAATGAACCTGAACAATAAAGAAGCATTTATAGAGGAATTTGTGTGACTGTTCTCAGAGCTAGTTCATAAAGTACTTAGAGAATATTGAATTAACATTGCTGTAATTAATTAATGAAACCTTGGTTATTAAATAGCATTTTGATTGCAGAGGAAGTAGTCCGAACAAGCATGAGCTGCCTTGGAGTGTGAATTAGTTATGGTAGGGAGATAATTTTGAATGGGCTAGTAAGGCCATATTTTCCACTGAAAATATTGTTTTTCAATCTAAGTAAAGAAGATTTAAAAAATATTTACTTATTTTTCAATGGTTAGAATCAGAAAAAGGATTACGTGCAAATAAAATTTGTACCTTTGACCCGACTTTGATTTATTAATCATTTAAATTAAACTTGTTATTTTGGTGTAATCATGATTCATAATGATACAGAGAGCTCCTTGGTTCTCCATCTACACCTTAAAAAACTGTAGTACATAATCAGGATATTGACATTGACACAGACAAGATTACAGAACAGTTCCATCAGAACAAGGAGCCTTGTTATGCCTTTGTATAGCCACAGGCACCCTTCAACTCCCCAGTCTATGTTTAATCCATACCACTTGGCAATTGCTAGTTTAGTCTTGACTTTCATAATTTTGTTATTTCAGTAATGTTATATGAATAGAATCAGATAGTCCGTAACCCTTCGGATTTATTTTATTTCTCTGCCTAATTCCCTGGAGATTCAATCCGTTCAAGTTTTTGCATGTGTTAATAGTTGGTGGTTTATTGCCGAGTAATATTTCATGCTACAGATATTTGTTCATTTATCATCTGCCCATTGAAAGACATCTGAGCTGTTTCCAGTTTCAGGTTGTTCCTAATAAAGCTGCAATGAACATTGTGTACAGGTTATTGTTTGTTGTGTGAATGTAAGTTTCCATATTTCTGGAACAAATGCACAAAAAGGCAATTAATTCATTAGTTTTTGACCCCCAATTATGGATCAATTGGTGAATTCTGGAGAAAGAATGGTGCCCAAATGCAAGCAGTCTGGTAAGTTAGAGAGATTTCAAGTAACTGCTATGTGAAAATTCTCAGGCTCATGAGGTGGTGGGTTATGGGAGATCTTTATGAGAAATAGATTTATTGAGACTTTTATGAGAAATAAAGATATGAAAATTTCTGGAGTACAAACAAGATGCTAAAGCAATATAATCTATCTGTGGTGGGGGCAGAGATTAAATTTCCCCTCAGTTAATGGGGACGGATCAAATAAATACTGTTTTGATTTTCATTATATGTTTGCCCTAACACTCATGTGGCTTGAGAAATAGGTTATATTTGAGGACATTGTCTGAGAGTTAAACCTAGTACATTTCTGTGTATCTGAAGCATATGGTTTATTGTCACATTTAACATACTGGAATAATTCAAATGAAGACAAAGGCAACTCCGACATCTAGTCAAAATGATAGAAGAATGAGTTTAAAAGATAGACTGATGTTTTTCCAAGAGAAGTACTAGACTTCTGGGGTTCCCTTACATTGCTTTTTTTCCCCTAAAATTATTAACTTAGAAATTTTAAAGTACCCTATCTGAAAATTCTGAGTTCCTTCTAAATCTGTTTCTATTATCTGTTTTTTTCCTCTTGCTTTTTAGTCTCTTGATTTTTAGAAACTTGGTTCTGTTTTTCCACCTGTCTGGGAAATTTTGAGTGTACACTATATACTGAATATAAAAATATATACAAGTTCTAAATGGTGATGTCTTCCTCCCAAGAGGAGGATTTTATTCCCTTCTGACAGTCAGAGTGCAAGATGAATTTGACCGTGTCAACACTGGGTCTTAAGATTTGGCAGGGCTGGCATAGTTTTATTCATCCTTACTCACTATGGAATGCTGTAGTCATGTTGGGACACTAATGGAAAGTCTGGAGTGTTTATCAAGCTCACTTGATGTACACGAAATTCCAATCTCTAGCTATCATTATGAAATTTTTTCTCAGTTATTTAGCTTCCAGACTGCTGTTTTTTCACTCATTTGCTCTGCAGCAAAAGCTTCACATACATAACTTATGAGGTACATAGATGTCTCAAGATAAAATTGTATGCAAAATTTTCAGATCACTTCTCCATAGTTACCCCTGGGATCTGGGTTCAAGGTCTGCTTTGGCAGCTTCAGACAATATCCTTCTTCACTTCAACCCAGAAAAACTGACACAAGCTCCAGGCCAATACTGTCTTCATGGTCTCTACTTTCCATACCTTGAATTAATACATGACTTTGAGGAAGAAATTAGTGGGGATCATCTCATTATGATTCCCTTTTCTCCAGAATTTGAGCCTCTCCTATTGTTAACAGTACTCTTTTCTTGTCATGTTGCTTTAGGTATATTTCTTACATCTACATTGCTGTACTTTATCATACAATTCTCCATTTTGTTCACTCACCATATCCTTTCCTTCTAATCACTTAGGTGAGGAATTGAGACCTAACCATGGACTTACAGGAAATGGTCATCTCAGTTCAGTTCAGTTCAGTTCAGTCGCTCAGTCGTGTCCGACTATTTGCAATCCCATGAACCGCAGCATGCCAGGCCTTCCTGCCCATAACCAACTCCCGGAGTTTACCCAAACTTATGTCCATCGAGTCAGTGATGTCATCCAACCATCTCATCCTCTGTCATCCCCTTCTCCTCCTGCCTTCAATCTGTCCCAGCATCAGGGTCTTTTCAAATGAGTCCGCTCTTCACATCAGGTGGCCAAAGTACTGGAGTTTCAGCTTCAGCGTCAGTCCTTCCAATGAACACCCAGGACTGATTTCCTTTAGGATGGACTGGTTGAATCTCCTTGCAGTCCAAGGGACTCTCAAGAGTCTTCTCCAACACCACAGTTCAAAAGCATCAATTTTTTGGCACTCAGCTTTCTTTATAGTCCAACTCTCACATCCATACATGACCACTGGAAAAACCATAACCTTGACTAGATGGACCTTTGTTGGCAAAATAATGTCTCTGCTTTTTAATGTGCTATCTAGGTTGGTCATAACTTTCCTTCCAAGGAATAAGTGTCTTTTAATTTCATTGCTTCAATCACCATCTGCAGTGATTTTGGAGCCCCCAAAAATAAAATCAGCCACTGTTTCCACTGTTTCCCCATCTATTTGCCATGAAGTGATGGAAGCAGATGCCATGATCTTAGTTTTCCAAATGTTGAGCTTTAAGCCAACTTTTTTACTCTCCTCTTTCACATTCATCAAGAGGCTCTTTAGTTCTTCTTCACTTTCTGCCATAAAGGTGGTGTCATCTGCATATCTGAGGTGATTGATATTTCTCCTGGCAATCTTGATTCCAGCTTGTGCTTCCTACAGCCCAGCGTTTCTCATGATGAACTCTGCATGTAAGTTAAATAAGCAGGGTGACAATATACAGCCTTGATGTACTCCTTTTCCTATTTGGAACCTGTCTGTTGTTCCATGTCCAGTTCTAACTGTTGCTTCCTGACCTGCATACAGGTTTCTCAAGAGGCAGGTCAGGTGGTCTGGTATTCCCATCTCTTTCAGAATTTTCCACAGTTTACTGTGATCCACACAGTCAAAGGCTTGGCATGGTGAATAAAGCTGAAATAGATGTTTTTCTGGAGCTCTCTTGGTTTTTCAATGATCCAACAGATGTTGGCAATTTGATGTCTGGTTCCTCTGCCTTTTCTAAAACCAGCCTGAACATCTGGAAGTTCCCGGTTCACATATTGCTGAAGCCTGGCGTGGAGAATTTTGAGCATTACTTTACTAGCATGTGAGATGAGTGCAATTGTGCGGTAGTTTTCTTTGGCATTGCCTTTGTTTGGGATTGGAATGATTTATGTGCCACCATATCATAAAATGCAATCACAAGACTTGGAGTGTCCATGAATGACTCCCTCCAGTGGAGAAATCGTAGCTCCCTGAGCCGTGAATGCTGAGCTTGTGGAACAGAACTGGGGGTGGAAGCAGGGTTCCATCTCAGATGGCACCGCTTTGCATTGTCATAACAACCAGGATTTGAGCTGTGCTTTCCTACCTTCTGAAAGTTGCATTGGAAGAATGGGGTACTGGCTAGGTTCTGAAATGTCAAGTTCCAGTGGAATAGCCTCTATTCACAGCAGTAGTATGAAGGGAGTGCTTCCCAAAGCATGCAGTTTCATCCAGCATCCAGCAATAGTCCTATGTGTCACCCCCAAATAAAATGAACATCAAGTGACCAGCACACTTATTACCACTTCAGTCTCAGTGGTTTTCTTCTGATAAATTTTCTTCCAATAGACTTACCCTTGTCAATAACATTGAAAATTTTCAGAATTTGACACCTGACCTTCTAGAGATCTGCAAGAATTTTTCATAATCATCTGCTAAAAGCATGCTTGTATTGTAAGGTCCTTAAAATATTATTTTGTATCTCATTCCCTATTTCAGAGTTTCAAGTACTCTGTTCTTCTCTTCCCCATTGCTTCTTTATAATTTGGAGTGACTTATCTCTGAATCTTTCCCAGTGCTCAGCTGCTCAACTGAGAACTTGCAAAATCTATCTTGCTGATGAAAATTCCCAAACAATCCCTATATGATCTGAATTTCTATTAAAATATGTAAAACATGACCATTTTCATTTGAACCCAGAGAGTTCAAAAGTCCTTTGCATCTAAACATTTCATAATTACCTTAGGTATGGTACAAAAAATACATTATCTCACATATTGTTATTTGAAATTGTTCAAATACTAACAATGTCAGAAGTTAATTATATTTACTGCCTTTTGTGTAAACAAATTACTGATATGAATCATGCAGTTTGTGATTTTGCACTTTGTGAACAAAATGTAAATGCTAATAAGTAACATTTCTGAGAGTTCTTTGCAAATAAAGACAATAGAATTCAACCTAGCCATTATGTCCATTTTGTGTTTTGAAAATTGTACTGTGTTCTAAAAGTACTTCTGCTGAATGAACTACTGCTTCAAATAAATGGGCCATATTTAAAATGAAACCCAGACTAGTACTTTCTACAAAGAGGATTTTAGAAATAAATATATATTTTTTGATATCTTTACCTTATTTTCTTTTATTTTTTTTTCAGTGTATGGGATCTTTTTTTCCCCCATTTATTTTTATTAGTTGGAGGCTAATTACTTTACAATATTGTAGTGGGTTTTGATCAATCAAAAAATGGGCCAAAGATCTAAACAGACATTTCTCCAAAGAAGACATACAGATGGCTAAAAAACACATGAAAAGATGCTCAACATCACTCATTATCAGAGAAATGCAAATCAAAACCACAATGAGGTACCATTACATGCCAGTCAGGATGGCTGCTATCCAAAAGTCTACAAGCAATAAATATTTTTAAGTAAGCGATTTAACTGGAAAATGTAGTAACCCAATTCTCAGATCCAATCTCAGGGACACACCATGTTTAAAAGCCACAGGTAGGAACTTTACTGGTGGTCAGGGGTTAAGACACTGCCTTCTAATGCACGGGGTACAGGTTCAATCTCTGGTTGGGGAGCTAAGATCCCACATCTCATGGCCAAAAAACAAAAAAAGCAAAAAATAAAACAGAATCAATACTGAAACAAAATCAGTAAAGACTTTAAAAATGATCCACATTTTAAAAAATTCACAGGTAAATGAAGAGTGACTGAGATTTTTACCGGAATATCTTGGGGTACAGATATAAGGGGGATTCAATTCTTACCTCGTAACATCTCTTAAAAATTTATCTTCCCTATAATCTCTAAATAACAGCTCACAATTTCATGGGGGCTTCTCATTTCCTAAACCAACATCTCTAAATACCTGGTTCCGAAGTCTCTCGAAATCTATTAGCTAGCTTATTCTATCCCTTTCATTCTTATGAATTTTTGGTCATTCCTCTTCTCCCATTTCCTTAAATGCAATTCACCAAAGCTCAGGACTAAAGACCTGGAGAGACAAGGTAGGATGAGGGGAGTCAAGGTGGACAAAGACAAGATTTCTCTTTTTAATTGAGGTTGTGGAGAAGAGTGAGCACGTGCACATGTTAACAAGTCCTATTCCACTTACAATCAAAAACCAAACTGAAGTCCAGCCACATTCAAGCCTACTCACAAGTACAGGGCTCTTCCCCATCTTGTCCTTTTCTTTTGCTCCTTTCCCCGCATCCCACTTCTCGGCATTGATGTCAGCTTCGCTCCATTCTGGCCAGATCGGAAATTTCCCCTTCTTTTGTTCAGACGGCTGTACATTACTGCCAAAAGGGTACTGACTAGGGACAGAGAGGGGAGGTGGTTTGGATTCAAATCTCTGAGGTTAAAATACTAGATAATTTCATGAAATAAATTTAATTATCTTCTTAGCAAACAAAACAAACATATTTCTTAATACAGCCATACCTGTAGATAGACAACTTCCACATGTTAAGGGTTTAAAGACTGAAATACCACAAAGAGATTATTCTGTAAGCAAATTTTGAGCATTAGCTCCTCTATAGCATCACTGACTCAATGAACATGAATTTGAGCAAACTCTAGGAGACAGAGAAGGACAGGGGAGCCTGGTGTGCTGCAGTCCATGGGGTTGCAGAGTCAGATACAACTTAGCAACTGAACAACAAGTCCTTACTTTCTGAGGCAGGACATTCATCATCAACATAGAAGGGGAACAACAATGAAGGGGAATGGTGATGGTTTAGTTGCTAAGTCATGTCTGACTCTTGCAACCCCATGGACTATAGCCCACCAGGCTCCTCTGTCCATGGGATTTCCCAGGCAAGAATACTGGAGTGGGTTGCCATTTCCTTCTCCAGGTAAGCTTCCCAACCCAGGGATTGAACCCAGGTCTCCTGCATTGGCAGGCAGATTCTTTATTGACTGAGCCATCAGGGAATTTTTATATATAATTCATACCCCCAAAAAATCCTTTACTTGTATAATAGTAATACATTAGTTATGGTAATAGCTTTCTGAAGAAGAGTGCAACTATAATTTGGATTTTTCCCAACATAAAAAGTCCACTATGGTCATCATTTTAAAAGAAAATTTGGAAACACAAATCAGATAAATAAGAAAAGCATACTCACATCATTCTAGAAACCACATCATTAAAAAGTATTCATCCCCTCAGATTAATGTACAAGGATATACATCTTTCTTTAAAAATGACGTTATTCATCATGTTCTCTTTTATAGATTGCTTTTTTCCACTTATCAGTATACTGTTGATAGTTTCCATGCAAATAAGTGTTTACATATCTAAATACTAATTTAATGATTGCATAATATTCCATTGTATGATACATTGTCTTTCATTTAACTTTATTTGGAAATTTGAGGCTTTTAATTTTTAAATTATTCCCAATTATAAGCAAGACTGTGATGGCTGCCCTTTTGCCAAATCTTTGCACACCTTATCATTTCCTTAGGACAACTAATATTCTATCAATTACTGCAGCTGTATCCCTGCCCTTGTACTCCGTGTACAAAGAGAAGAAGAAAAAACAGAAAACGGAGAAAAGCAGTCAGGAAGTGTGGTTGTTGTTCAGTCGCTAAGTCATATCCAACTCTGCACCCCCATGGACTGCAGCACACCAGGCTTCCCTGTCCTCACTGTCTCCTGGAGTTTTCTCAGCCTCATGTCCATTGAGCTGATGATGCCATCCAACCATCTCATACTCCATTGCCCACTTCTCATCTTGCCCTCAATCTTTCCCAGCATCAGGGTTTTTTCCAGTGAGCCGGCTCTTCACATAAGGTGGCCAGAGTATTGGAGCTTTAGCTTCAGCATCAGTCCTTCCAATGAGTATTCAGGACTGATTTCCTTTAGGATTAACTGGTTTGATCTCCTTGCAATCCAAGGGACTCTCAAGAGTCTTCCCCAGCACAGCAATTTGAAAGCATCAATTCCTTGGCATTCAGCCTTCTTTATGGTCCAACTCTCACATCTGTACATGACTACTGGGAAAACCGTAGTTTTGACTAGACAGACCTTTGTCAGCAAAGTGATATCTCTGCTTTTTAATAAACTACCTAGTTTTGTCGTAGCTTTTATCCAAAGGAGCAAGCGTCTTTTAATGTCACGGCTGCAGTCGCCGTCTGCAATTTGGGATGATGCAGATGAACCCATTCTTTATGTTAAAGTTAGTAATCAGTACTAGTTCTCTAGATCAGTTTCTCTGTGCTTGGGTGGATTTTCTCATTCACCTTTTTACAGAGGATTAAACTGGAAAGCCATGCCTTTATCTAAGGTGAGAGCATTTCCTTTCCTCTGGGGATCAAGACCTTACCCTACATCTTTTTAAATAAAAGTTTCCACTTTCATAAACTGATAAGATTTCCCTGGCAGTCCAGCTGTCATTCTGACTTTCAGTTCCCTTCTTATTTCTGGATCCTGAACATTTTTATTTCTTTATGTATGTGTTTCCAGGTGTTATTATTTTTACAAATTGGAATCCACCATCTTGCTGGAAAAGAAAGTCTGATAATACATATGTTGTAAAGGGGTGGTTCTAAGTAGCATGTAAGAAAATATGAAAAGGATGACTATGATAGTTATCAGGGAAAAGGGGCAATTTTTCACAATATTAATTTAAAAAAATCAAGGTATAAATTAGTGTATTATTATACCTCTGTTTTACTCAATGTTGATACAACTTTACAGATAAAAAGAAATTAGCAGTTTTTTATCCATTAAAACCGTGGTAAAATTACCTCATTTAGGAAGTTCAAAAACCCTAAAAACTCATTTTGTAAAAGGAAGATTTAATTTAAAAAAATAAAGGTTCTTTTGAGATGATGTTTTGCCTTCCTCTTCATTCTGTCAAGTGTAAGTAAATATATACTGGCTCCTTCCCTTAAGCTGTTAAGCCTTATCACTAATTGGCCTACTTTCCTTGTAACATGTCAAATTTATTTCCATCTATATTAAAGATCACTTAGAAAGAATCTCATTAGAGATATTTTATACGAGCTCAGTAGCTCCCCTATTGTGCTAAACACACAATACAAGTAGTGGTCAAATACAGCCCAATGTCAAATGTACCATAGACTTCGAATGATTGCGTACAATTGTTGCTTTGGAAACTCTCAGCACATTATGTGCCTTTGAATATCATTGCCAGAATGTACCTACTGTGCCAGCATAGTTGGGATCCTTTAAAATATTCAAAGCCCATTATTCCTGATTTCATCATTTCTGAGAATAAGATAATCCTTAAACACAAAAGTAACCCAGGACTTTTGAAGATTTAGGAACTGGTACTTTTGGTAAATAAATTTTTAAAAAATTGAAGCATGCGAAGAAATCAGACCTGCCCCTGAAAAAATCGAGGGTATATGTAGAGTTACTCTATTCATATAGCGATATACCCAATACTAATAAATGATTTAATTCATTAGAATTACAAGTTGTATAAAAGATTTTGAAGGTAAGTATTTTCTCTAGTTATATGACTAAACACTTTCTTCTACACAGTTAATCTAAATATGCTATTGAGATAAGTGAACCATCCTGACCCTTTTATGAGAGGCCCCCAATTTATAAACAAAACATATCTGTGGAAATTTATTGTTTTAAAAAATAAATTAGCAAAAGTCAACAAGGATTGTTTATAGTATAAAATATGCTCAGACACTCAGTCATGTTCAACTCTTTGGGACCCATATATATTCCAAATGCCAAATGATATTCCAAAGGAAACCAATGTTTAGAGGGAAGAAAATTCTAGAAAGCCAGGTGAGGGACTGGTGTCCAGAGCAGATATACAAAATGTAAAGGTTCTCCTGGGGAAAAGAGAGCAAACACAAAAGAAGCAAATTTACAACAGAGGACCAAGTCAGACATCTGACATGAAAATGATACATAAAGTGGGCAACACATACAAAGGTGTTAAAATAATTGTATATTTCATTACTAAAATGAATTCATCACAATTGAAAGTTATTAAAAATGTGAGTGGCTGGTTGCTAGAGGCAGAGCGTGAGGGACAGGCAAAATGGATGTAAATGATCAAAACATGCAAACTTTCTATACAAAGTAAATGTCATGACCATGTAATGATTAACATAGTGACTGTAGTTAATAGTACACTGCTGTGGCTTTGAAAGTTACTAACAAAGTAGATCTTAAACATTCACATCACAAGGAAAAATATGTACAACTATGTACTGTGACATGTTAACTAGACTTATTGTGAATAGACTATTAATAGACTATTAAATAGACTATTAACTAGACTATTGTGAATGTGTGTATACATTCACAATGTATACAAATATCAAACCATGATGTTCATAGCTGAAACTAATATAATATTATATGTCAGTCATATCTCATATTTTTAAAAAAAGTTAATGGACTAATTACAGAAAAAATTTCTAGTGGTGGTTTGGGGGCTGGAATAGTGTAATCCACAAGCAAGTACTGGGAACTGGAATTGAGTAAGCTTAAAAGTTTATTTTGGAAAAAAAGCTGAATTCACACTGCGAATGTCAGGAGACCAGAAACAGGCTTCTTGAATGAGCAAGTGGCTAGAGTGGGCTTCCTTGGTGGCTCAGTGGTAAAGAACATGTCTGCCAATGCAGAAGACATGGGTTCAATCTCTGGGTCAGGAAGATCCCCTGGAGGAGGAAATGACAACCCACTCCAATATTCTTGCCTGGAGAATGCCATGGACAGAGGAGCCTGGTGGGCGACAGCCCATAGCTTACAAAGAATCGGACACGACTGAGCAACTGAGCATGCAGGCACAAGTGGCTAGGGTCTTCATGAGCTCCCAGCTTTGAACTAAGTCTGGAATAACTCCCCTACAGTTTATGGTGTAAGAGGCAATACATCAATTTCTTGTGATTCCACAAGGAAATAGGCTGGCCAAAAGGGGGAAAATGGGGATGGAGTGGCTCTCTACCTCTATGAATGGGGTACCAGGAATAGCACTTCATTCATGGGAGAAAAGTCTCCCCATGGTAAGACTTGACTGGAAGCAAGAGTGTTGTAAAAATGCTCCCACTGATCGGAAAAGAGAAATATTCTTCAGGGAGTTCAGAAAAGCAGCTACTTGCCAATTGATGGAAAGTAGTTTAATAATGTAATAACTATCCTGTCCTTTTCACTGGAGCATCCCTGTGGAATGTCAGAATGGGTAGGAAGAGACTCATCCTAAAAACCATCCAAACCTAGTGGCAGAAAATAGCATGGATTAGTTTAAAATATCTACAAAATATGAACAATACAAAGCAAAAAAAGAAAGAAGGAAACTTAAAACTAGAAGGACAGTCAGGAAATCACACTCAAGGAAAGATACTGTAGCAGATTTAAAAGATATTTAAAATAAATATATTTAGGATTACCAAAGAGATAAAGGAAGAAATGTTTCTGCTTTACAATGAGAACAAGAAGATACTAAACAAGCAAACAAAAAATAAGACCAATATAAAAAAATAGACATTGGAAAGTTTTAGTAATGAAAACTTCAGATATTGAAAGAGTAGACTAAATAAAGCTGAAGAGGACTAATGATTTAGAAGGTAAAATTAAAAAAAATCAAGTTCTTGCATAGATAGATAAAGAGAAAATGTGAAATGACAAGTAGATAGATCATTCTCAGAAGGATGAAATGGTTAAAATAGTGGGGGGTGGGGGAGGGTGTTTAGAAGAAATATTTTATGATATTACTGCTCAAAAATGCTCAGAATTGAGAAAGACATGTCTTCAGATTGGAAAAAGCACATCAACCAATAACAAACCACAAGTGAGAGGTCAGGAGATGGAATTCTTAATCTAGGTTTATCAGCTGGAAATTATAGGCCAATGCTGAAAATGAAAATCTGAACAATTGAGCAGTTACCTAAAAATAAATCACAATCAAATTGACAGCAAATAGTAGACGGTATAAAGCAGTGAAGTAATGTCTTCTAAGCTGAGGTAACATAACTGTCAACCTTGGAATTAAGACCCAATTAAGCTCTTAGTCAAAAGTGAAATAGAAACATTTATTTTAAATTAGATAAAAACATTTTTAATATGTGAATTTACCATAACAGATTCTCTCCCCCTCCCCCCAAAAAAAGTAATGAAGGATTTATCTTTAGGAAAATAGACATGAATCTAGAAGTAAAGTGTGGAATACAAGTTTGCAATGGTAAATAAGTGAATCACTGTAACATTTTGGTAAAATTCTAAACAGTTATTTCGTATAGACAAATAATGATGATAATGACTTCATGCTTTTGAAAGTAGCCAAAATAAAAGAGATGGGAAAGGGAGGGAATTCTGACAGACACCAGTGTGCTTGAATTTTCTTTAGGAATAACACTAACTGTGGACTTTGTAGGAAAATACTTAAAAATGAGTGTATTTTAAAAGAACAAGGATTGTTGGAATTTCCCTGGAGGTCCAGTGGTTAGGATTCTGCCTTCCATTGGTAGAGGAATTAAAATCCTACATGCCATGCAGTGTGGGGGGGGGGGGGGAACAAATTGAGGAATGTCTTAGTCAATTTGGGCTGCTATAACATCATACGATAGAATCAGTGGTTTATGAACAATAGAAATATATTTTTCACAGTTCTGGAGTCTGGAAGTCTGACATCATGGTGCCAGCATGGTCAGGTTTTGATGAGAGCCTTCTTATGTTTTACAGATGACTGACTATTCATTGTGTCCTCATATGGAGCAAAGAGGTAGATAACTCTCTGGCTTCTTCTTATAAGGGCACTAATCCCAAGCATGACGGCTTCACACTTATGACCTTATTACTTCCCAAAGCCTCAGCTCCAAACACCATCACAATGGGATAAGGGTTTCAACAGATGCATTTTGGGGTACACAGACATTCAGCCTATTGCAAGGGATATTTCAAGAAATAAAATATAAAACTTCCAAACTAGGAAGAGAACAGGAGTACATCTGACATTAGGGAACAACTCACTATGCTTTGGGGCAAAAGGGAAATAGGGAACACAGAATTTTGAAAACTAAGATCATATGAACAAATATGACTGGAGACTAAAACATTTTAGAAAAAAAACACTATTTCAGAATGAGAAAGGAATCTCAACCTACAGTTCACTTATTTTTACCTCACATTTGTTGAACACCTGCTGTAAAACAAGCACTAGATGATGGGGTTACAGACATGTAGATACATATCTGTGTTCTTGAGTTTATTTTGTAAGGCAAGCAGGTAAATAGAAAATTTCAGAATAGTGTGGTATGTGCAGAGGTGGAAGTATTCACAGGTGGTAAAGAAGGGGAATTGTGCCCCATATGAGGCAATTAGGAGAAACTTCCTGCAACAAATAGCATGTAAACTGTCTTGAAAGATAACTACAAATTTTCCAGATTGAAAAAGGAGAAAGGACGTCACTGTGAAAGGAAAACAGCATACAAGACAGACGTAAGAAATAGCAGTGTGGGTTTAGAGAATTACAAACTCTTAAGTATCTGAATGAGCATGTGGCACAAGGCAAGGGGAAATCAGGTGGGAGAGAAACACGAGGTAGGCAGGCTGCCTCTATCAAGGATTTTGTTGAGGCACTTGAACCTTATTTGTAGTTATTGGTGACTCGGCCATTATACCAAGAAAATGCTTTATTTTTAGAGACATATTATTTAGCATTTACTCATAACAGACCACTGTTAAAGACAAGAAGTTCAAGGAAGACTGAAGTTGCAATAAAACTCAAAAGTGAGCACAATGTAATTATGAATATCTTTTTTGAGGTAATCTTCATAATATCTGGAAGTTGCATTCTTTCAATTAAAACTTCTGTATCATGATGTCTCCATTACATCAAAAGCCAGTTTTAAAAAATATAATATCTTTGTGACCCAATGGACTGTAGTGCACCAGGCTCCTCTGTCCATGGAATTTTCCAAGCAAGAATACTGGAGTGGAGTGCCATTTCCTCCTCCAGGGATCTTCCTGACCCAGGGATCGAACTCATGTCTCTTGCGTCTCCTGCATTTGCAGGCAGATTCTTCACCAGTGTGCCCCTAGGAAGCAATATACACTGGCAAGTATACTCAATTTGGAATTTTATTTTAAAGTAAAGAATTCTGTTCACAGTTACAATACATTATTTGTGGATACATCTCTATCATTTCAGTTCAGTCGCTCAGTCATGTCCGACTCTTTGCGACCCCATGAATCGCAGCACGCCAGGCCTCCCTGTCCATCACCAACTCCCGGAGTTTTCCCAAACCCATGTCCATTGAGTTGGTGATGCCATCCAATCATCTCATCCTCTGTCGTCCCCTTCTCCTCCTGCCCTCAATCTTTCCCAGCATCAGGGTCTTTTCCAATGAGTCAACTCTTCACATCAGGTAGCCAAAGTATTGGAGTTTCAGCTTCAACATCAGTCCTTCCAATGAATACCCAGGAATGATCTCCTTTACGATGAACTGGTAGGATCTCCTTGCAGTCCAAGAGACTCTCAAGAGTCTTCTCCAACACCATATTTCCAAAGCATCAAATCTTCGGTGCTCAGCTTTCTTTATAGTCCAACTCTCATATCCATACATGACCACTGGAAAAACCATAGCCTTGACTAGATGGACCTTTGTTGACAAAGTAATGTCTCTGCTTTTTAATATGCTGTCTCGGTTGGTCATAACTTTCCTTCCAAGGAGTAAGCGTCTTTTAATTTCATGGCTGCAATCACCATCTGCAGTGATTTTGGAGTCCCCCAAAATAAAGTCAGCTATTGTTTCCATTGTTTCACCATCTAATTGCCATAAAGTGATGGGACCGGATGCCATGATCTTAGTTTTCTGAATGCTGAGCTTTAAGCCAACTTTTCACTCTCCTCTTTCACTTTCATCAAGGGGCTCTTTAGTTCTTCTTCACTTTCTGCCATAAGGGTGATGTCATCTGCATATCTGAGGTTATTGATATTTCTCCCGGCAATCTTGATTCCAGCTTGTGCTTCTTCCAGCCCAGCGTTTCTCATGATGTACACTGCATGTAAGTTAAATAAGCAGGGTGACAATATACAGCCTTGATGTACTCCTTTTCCTATTTGGAACCAGTCTGTTGTTCCATGTCCAGTTCTAACTGTTGCTTCCTGATCTGCATACAGGTTTCTCAAGAGGCAGGTCAGGTGGTCTGGTATTTCCATCTCTTTCAGAATTTTCCACGGTTTATTGTGATCCATGCAGTCAAAGGCTTTGGCATAGTCAATAAAGCAGAAATAGATATTTTTCTGGAACTCTCTTGCTTTTACCATGATCCAGCGGATGTTGGCAATTTGATCTCTGGTTCCTCTGTCTTTTCTAAAACCAGCTTGAGCATCTGGAAGTTCACAGTTCATGTATTGCTGAAGCCTGACTTGGAGAATTTTGAGCATTACTTTACTAGTGTGTGAGATGAGTGCAATTGTGCAGTAATTTGAGCATTCTTTGGCATTGCCTTTCTTTGGGATTGGAATGAAAACAGACCTTTTCCAGTCCTGTGGCCATTGCTGAGTT
Source organism: Cervus canadensis (assembly GCF_019320065.1). Taxonomy (NCBI): domain Eukaryota; kingdom Metazoa; phylum Chordata; class Mammalia; order Artiodactyla; family Cervidae; genus Cervus; species Cervus canadensis. Next base: position 18,933,345 of record NC_057418.1, on the reverse strand, counting down.
TTCCAAATTTGCTGACATATTGAGTACGGCACTTTCACAGTATCATCTTTTAGGATTTGAAATAGCTCAACTGGAATTCCATTACCTCCACTAGCTTTGTTTCTAGTGATGCTTTCTAAGGCCCACTTGACTTCACATTCCAGGATGTCTGGCTCTAGGAGAGTGATGATACATCGTGATTATCTGGGTCGTGAAGATCTTTTTTGTACAGTTCTTCTGGGTATTCTTGCCACCTCTTCTTAATATCTTCTGCTTCTGTTAAGTCCATACCATTTCTGTCCTTTATTGAGCCCATCTTTGCATGAAATGTTCCATTGGTATCTCTAATTTTCTTAAATAGATATGTAGTCTTTCCCATTCTATTGTTTTCCTCTATTTCTTTGCATCCCTATAAATACTGCTTTAAAACGTCTCACTTTAATAGTTAAAAATAAAATGTAGAATTTAAGTAATAAACCTGAGGCATATGTCCACTTTAGTTGGCATAACAGATTTCAACTTAGCAATATTAGTAACTGCATTAAATGTAAGTAGTTAGATACCAAAATTAAAAGGGACAGATTATAAGATTAGATAAAAATCAACATCCTACTATATCTATAAGAAATACTTTGTATATGTATAAACAAATAATAAAGGGATGGAAGAACATGTTCACATTAATAAAAACAAATGCTTTAAAAAGATTTCAGAACAGAGAATAATATCAGGATTCAAAATTTTAATTTCATGATGGTAGAAAAAGAAAATTCATTGAGATGATGTAATAAACCTAAACTTTTGTTAATATATGAATCAAAATCAGATAGACCTATAAGAATCAAAAGATAAATTCATAAATATAGTGGAAATTAGAACTATCATTCATAATATCTGATAGAACAAACTGATCAAAAATCAGTAGGGCTGTAGAAGATATAGAATATAGAATACTATCCCCATCAAAATTGGCTTAATTGACATTTATATAACACTTCATCACAACAGACACATATTCTTTTCAAGAAAATATTATTTGTCAAATCAGATCATAATCTGAGGCATCAAACAAGTCTCAATAAATTTAAAAGAATTCAAGTCATACAAAGTATGTTCTCTGGCCAATGGAAATTACATTAGAAATCTCTAGCCAAAAAACCTGGAAATTTTGAAGATATTTGGAATGTAGATAAAATGTTTGTGATTAAACAATGTGTTAGAGAAGAAATCAAAAAGGTATTTATAAAATATCTGGATTGAATAAAAATGAAAATATAACACATTAAAATGTATAGGATGCCACTAAAGCAATAGGGGAAATTTATAGTAAAAAATATTTACATTAGAGAAGAGTCAAATCTTGGAACAATGTACTATTTCCACCTTAAGAAATGGGGAAGAAGTAGGCAAGTTAAATCTAAGATAAATTAACAAAAAAACATGAGAGCAGGTTAACAGAATCAGAAAACAACAAAATGATCAAGAAAAATCAGCAAATCAAAAAGCTAGTTCTTTGATTGATTAAACTCTAGTCAGATTGATCAGGAATATGAGAAGATACAAACTACCAATCAGAAATGGAAAGGGGGACATTACTACCAACCCCACAGACATTTAAAAGATAATAAAGAAATATTACAAACAACATTATGTCCATATATTTGATAACTTAGATGAAACTTAGATGGATCAGTTTCTTAAAGAATACAAACTACGAATACCCTGTAAAAGGAGATAGATTGGATTGGAGATGTTGAGTATCCCTGTATTTATTTATTAACAAAGTGAATTTAGCATTAAACATATTCCCACAAAGAAAACTCCAAATAAAAAAAAAAGAAAACTCCAAACCCAAATGGCTTCGCTGGAGAAGTCTACGAAATATTTAAGAAAGAAATAATATTAATTCTGCACTAATTGTTGCCAATAACATGAATGAATATCGGAATGATTATGATGAGTGAAAGAAGCCATACAAAAGCTACACAAAAGGAGCTTTATAATTCCATTTATATAAAACTCCTGAAAATGCAAACTGATTGACAGAAAATAGGACAGTGATTGCCTGGAGCTGAAGATAAGGAGGGACAGAAGGAAGGAATCACCAAGAGATCAAGGAAAGCTTTTCAAATCATAGATCTGTTCATTATCTTGATTGTGTTGATGCTTTCATATGTGTGAATGTATGTCCACATTTAGCAGAATGCATTCTTTAAATATGTATGTCAAATACAATGCAATTTATTGCATGTCAAATTTATATCAGTAAACCTGTCTTTTAAACAGAAATAAAAAGAAAAGCCTGGGGATTTTAAAAGGCAAATTCAGAAAAATCCAAACATCACTTTGTGATAGCAATATTACCTGTTATTAGAGTCATAATATATAATTAAATTAAATCTTGATTCTATGATATATTTGACTGCCAAGTCATATGCAACAAAATATATTTTGTCTACATATTCTGTCTTTCGTGTATACTGTTCCTGGCAAATTAAACCTTGTATAATTTGGAGTTGGGGAAAAAGTCAAAACTGTCCTTATATGTAATAGAAATAGTCCATACTTGCATTAATATATATTTGATAATCTGGTTATTAATAAAATGTCAATAAAACAACTTTTTAAAACTTAGAAGCACTTGTTAATCACCTACCTAGCAAAGATGACAAAATGATTAAAAAATTCTTAGGTCACTTAACAAGATTATTTAATATAATGAAACACATATTAATGCATGAGTTGAAAACCAAAGAAAACTTTAGCTGACACAAAATCATTAGAGACTTCTAAGACAAAAAAGTTTGAAAAGAAGCAGTATCTTATTTACATACAAGCAGATACATTCTCCTATATATGTTTTATTTAGATTACTTCCACTGTAAGAATGTTAAAAGTTCAATAATGTGTGAGTCTGGAATTTTGCTATTATTTTCTTCGAGCATGCTGTTCAAGGTAAAGACATGATTTGATTCATAGTGGGAGGTAGTTTATTTATGCAATGTGCAATCAGCATGCCTTATTAAGCAGGATCAGGTAATACCCTGAAGAAATCAGAATATGAATAGAATACACAATTGACTTAATTTGCATTAGGGGCATTCTGAGCCATATTCTTCAGAAACATTAAATATGTGAAGAAATAAATTGGAACCTCTAAAAAATTGTTTAATTAAAAATAGTTAAAGCCAGATTGTTATGTCAACTTTTACTCACTTGGTTTGATGAAAATTATTTAATTGGACATTTAACTTTAAAAGTTCAACATTTATCTATTTTTTTAATACCCTGTACTTGTGTGTATATGAAAATAAATAGGTGAGGGAGATTGAGGTACAAACTTTCAATTACAAAATACATGAGTCAAAGGTAAGAAATGTACAGTGTAAGGAATAGAGTCAATAATTATGTAACAATAATATCTTTGTATGGTGACAGCAACTAGACTTATCATGGTGATCATTTTGAAATATATAGACACAGCAAATCACTACTTTGTATACCAGGACCTAATGGAGTATTGCAAGTCAATTATACTTCAAAATCAAAGAAGTAAACAAAACTCATAGAAAAAGAGGTCAGATTTGTAGCTACCATAAATGGGAGTGAGGAGGTGGAATTGGATGAAGGTAGCCTAAAGTTATAAACTTCCAGTCATAAATGAGAACTAAGGATATAAAGTACAACATGATAAATATGCTTAATACTGTTGTACATCATATATATGAAAGTTGTTAAAAGAATAAATCCTAAGAGTTCTTATCACAAGAAAATTTTTTTAAAATTCTTTACTGTTGTATCTACATGAGATGACAGATGTTCACTAAACTTATTGTGGCAATTATTTCATGATGTATGTAAATAAAATCATCACAGAATGAATGCTGAGCCAAGGTAGAGAAACAATTTAAAGGGAAAATCAAAATAATATGGAAACCAACTACACATGATGGGCAAAGGTGGGTGAAGGTCAAAGATGACTGCTCTTGAAATTCAAGGTTACACAGAAGATGGTAATAAGATTCTCTAAAATGAACAGGGGAAATCTACACATTTGGGAGAGACAAAGATGACCTCCATCTTGGACATATTTAACATGGAGTAAGAGAGTACTTCCAAGTGGATTTGTCCCCTTGAACTTGAGTTCAATTACATGATAAGAACCACAGGCGTTAATTCAGTCATCTTTAATCATCATTGCTTCAGATGATCAAAAGGGATAAAGGAGAAGAGAGTAAAATAAGACCATAGGAGAATGACTTAATTTGGGGGGTGGAAGAAAGAAAACAGCAGATCAGAGAGAAAGGAGAACTCTGGGAAGGGATAAGAGAGGGTAGATTTAGGTGGAGGGACACGTGTTCCTGAGAGCCCTCCTGAGAGATGGGGAGAAACAAAGGGAGAGAAAGAATCGGAGGGGGCTGCTCCTGCTGCTCGATCCCAGTGTACACAGGCCCCCAGGATCCCGAGCTTCTGCCACTTTCCAGGATCTAACATGGTTGAGCCGCAAAGCTGATATTTTAAAGAGAAAAGACAAAACGTGGTATGAAAATACATGAAATAATGTCCTTAATGACTTTAGCCAAAATCCATGAGAGAAATGACAGGTCCATAGTACCCGTGGCCTAGTACATGCACAGGCTCCAATTAGCCTTATTTTTTCCCTTCCCTTTTAAACAACTCCAACTATTTTCTTCCTGAACTCATTCCTTGTCTGTGGTGCAGCGCAATCCCAAACCCCTCCTAGACTTTTACCCAGGGTGGATCGAACATGTGCGGTGTCCCAAATTTATAGATAATTCATTACATCTGCGAGTACTTTGTACAGGACAGCCTTCACCTTCGGCTGTGACCTCACCTGGTTAAACTCTTACTGTGCTTCTGGCTCAGACCTGGGGCAAAAGCTGGCAAAACAGAACATAATCCTTCCTGCTTCCTCTCCTTTTGCCTGTGTATCCACAAGGTTCGGTGAACTGTAGTAGCCTTTTACATTAATTTATAACTAAATTAGACACAGGTTCCTCCTGAACTTAAGACTGAGTGGTAAAGAAATGGGAACAGAAATGGCACATTAACTGAAGCAAAATATGTAATTTTGCTACTTATCAGGTCAGAAGGATGAAATAAAAATAATCACAAAATATTTGGACTATGGTCCAAATATTTGGCACCAGAAAAAAAGTATGATTTTATATATATATATATATATATTCAATTCCTAGACAAAGTTTACTTTTAATATGTACCATATGTTAATTAAACCATACAAATCAACATGGCTATAGCCCTAGACCCTGGAATTAGCTAGCCTGAACCTACCTTAGGAAAAAATATAACAACATTTCAAAGCACCTAGTTGAATACTTCTGACAACATATACATGTCTTATTGGCAAAGGGTCAAAGAGAGAAATATTAGTAATATTTCTATCCAATATTTCATATTACATAAATTATATGAAATTACACAAATTATACCAAAGTTATATTTCTTATGTCTTAGATACATATTATAGTCATTTTTATCTCACATTAATAGTTTATAGATTATTTAATTCCTTAATTTCAATAATCTTTTACCTGTAAATGTCAAAATAATAGTAAAGCCAACTAAATATTTTTCAGTAACCACTTTTGATTGAGGTAATATTACTTTGCTCATTTAGAAGCACTAGCAACAGTGCTGTGAGTTTCAAAGTACAAATTTGATTTTGTTTTTAGGTAACCGTGAGGTACAAATTCCATGAGTTTGTACATTTAAAATCTTTTTTATTCTAACGTCTTCTACTCCTCTAATAATGGTATAAACTGAGAAGGAACAATTTCTCCTCCAAAACTAAACAAAATAAAAACTGAAAAACTGGTTGATTAAAAAAAAGAAGAAGTTCATTGCCAAAAATGATTGTTAACCCATGTCAAGTTTCAACAAATTAAACAAATGCTCAGATTAATATTATTTCAAAGGGAGAACTAGTGGCAGACCCCACTAAAACTAACGGGGTATTCCTATCCTCATTGAGCAGGGCTTTCTAGCTGAGATACTTATATTTTAAAAATATACAACAGATATGTATATAGTGCCCTAATCTGTGCCAACTGAGTGTTGCCCTGTGTCCCTGGGATAATTGACAGGGCGTCTTCCCTCTGGGTCTCAGAGTCTCTGATTCTGAGTCAGAGGGTTTTATGGCCAAGCTGCCACAGCAGATTTCTATTTTAACTAAAAGTTCACTCACCAGTTCTGTGCTGTGCTTAGACGCTCAGTCATGTCTGACTCTTTGCAACACTATGGATTGCAGCCCGCCAGGCTCCTCTTGTCCATGGGGATTCTCCAGGCAAGAATACTGGAGTAAGTTGTCATGTCCTCCTCCAGGGGATCTTCCCAATCCAGGAATCGAACCCAGGTCTCCCCTCATTGCAGGCAGATTTTTTACCATCTGAGCTACCACGGAAGCCCCCTGTCACCAAAGGTCACCTTTTAAATTGCAAGTCCTTAAGACATTAGCTGGTGAGGTCCTCAGAAGTGACCTGGGAACCATTAAACTCACTGTGAATCTTGAGCTGTTTTCTTCTCTGCTTCTCTTCCTTCTCTGCCCTTTTCTGTGGAGCTGTAAGGACTAGACCTAGAGCTATAAAAGCCATCTCTCTCTCTCTCTCTCTAGTTCTCACACACGTTTTTTGTTGTTTTTTTTTTTCCTTTTTGACTTCTGGTGGTAGAGGAATAGGTTATCTATTATCTATCAACCACTATTGCATGGTTTCATTTAAGCAGCTCTTTCTTGGACTTGGTATAACCAATAATTCACTTAATTTAATCCTCAGTAAGATATGTATTCTATTTTATGTTGCTTTCATGGTATTAACCATAATTCCACTCTTGTAATAGTCTTGTTTTCAATGTTTTGTATAAACACATATGTTGATCTTTTCTTGAGAATTCTATGAAATTTAAATGCACACTTCTTTATTTTTTTTTATTTATTTATTTATTTATTTTTAAAATTTATTTATTTATTTATTTTTTCAGTGGGTTTTGTCATGCATTGACACGAACCAGCAATAGATTGCACACTTCTTTAAATATAGAAAAACTTGAGCTTTTGAAACATATTTCACCCTGTTTTGAAAAGAAGTCTAACTATATTCAATACCCTATGACAAACCATAATGAAAAATAATATATATATGTATAACTGAATCACTTTGCTTCACAGCAAAAATTAATGCAACATTGTAAATCAACTATCCTACAATAAAATACATTTTTAAAAAAAGGGGTCTAATGATATTTCATCATCTGTAAGAATCTGGAAGGTTGCATAATTCTTGTTAGTTCAACAAGTTTTGTTTGTTTGATCTTCGTTTTGGTGTTCTAGTGGAAGTGGAACAAAATTATGGAAGTATAGGCACCAAATTGTATCCCTATTGCAAGCTTCTTGTTAAAGTTCTAAATATATTAGCATTTCAAGTGTAAGCATTAACACTTCTAATAACTTTTAATACTTGAATTGCATGGCTTTTTCTTTTTTTCAGTTGTCTGTCATCTACACCCAGACTTATATTCAGTACTTCTAAGAAGATCAAATGTTTGGCTTCTGTCACTACAAATTCTTCCAGTGACATCTAAGCAATGAAAGTAACTTTGCAGGGCATACTAGTTTTCATACTAAGCTTCCCAGGTGGTTCTATTAGTAAAGAATCCCCCTGCCAATGCAGGATACATAAAAGATGCTGATTTGATTCCCTGGTCAAGAAGATACCCTGGAGGTGGAAATGGCAACCTACTCCAGTACTCTTGCTGTAAAATCCCATGGACAGAGGAACCTGGAAGACTACTGTCCATAGGGTCCCAAAGAGTCAGACACAACTGTAGTGACTTAGCACATCACTAGTTTTCAAATTGATTAATTTAAGTTGGTTTGTAATTTCAAATTGTTATTAGGTACTAATAATGAAAGACATGGAAACCACTCCAGTATTCTTGTCTGGGAAATCCCATGGAGAGAGGAGCATGGTGGGCTACAGTTCATGCAGTCTCAAAGAGCTGGATATGACTGAAGTAACTTATCACACAAGCACACAGAGTTTTTAAAAATCTGAAAGAATCATGGAAGTTTGGAGTTAGAGAAGAAAAAAAGAGCAGGAAGACAGGGAATGTTGAAATGGGAGAATTTCAAGTAGATGGCCCTTCATGTAAAGGAGAAAAACTTGAATACTGGAAGAGAAAAGTGACATGTCCAATGTCAAAAAAATGGTCCAAAGGTGAGCCCTATATCAGAGATTTTATTCTTGCTGATACAAAGAAATGGGGAATACATAAAACAGAAATAAATTAATCTAATGTAAAAACTGACAGCTTAGTTACCTGGCATACTTATTCTTGGCGATTCAAAGTCATATTTATTTATGAATTTGGTGACAACTGGACATACAGTGTTCTGCTTTTTCAGTTGAAACATTTCAGTTTTTGAATTTTGCCAACCAGATCAGATTTTGCCAACCAGTGGACCAGATCAGAAAGGGAGGGAGAATTGGGGTTCCATCAAATTTAGAAGGAATGAAACCAAGCTAGGTAACTAAACTATGAACTCATTTAATAAACAAATGGAAAATGGTTATTACGTGCTAGCCACTCAGCTAGGCAAAAGCCAGACATGGTCCTGTCCCCAGTTTGACACATAAGTTTAGAGAATACAAGAAATTTGTTACAGATGGCAGCTGTAGAATGATAAGGTTTAATGGGACTGCCATTTTCAAAGCTCTGAATATATCTCTCACTTCTGTACTCGGGACCATGTCAGAGTTAGTTGCATTTATTGGATGTATAACCATAAGGTGTGGTGAAATAATAGCATATAAAAACTTACACTCTCACCAGTATATTTCAAATGACAATTACATTGGAGCCTTGCTAGACTTTGATCCCTGGGCTCCACACTACTGTGTGCTTAGTCGTTTGGTTGTGTCTGACTCTTTGTGACCCCATGGACTACAGCCCGCCAGGGTCCTCTGTCCGTGGGGATTCTCCAAGCAAGAATACTGGAGTGTGTTGCCTCTTCCAGAGATCTTTACAACCCAGGTATCAAACCCAGGTCTCTAGCATTGCAGGCAGATTCTTTACCAACGGAGCCACCAGGAAAGCCCATGCTAGGTGACACCTAAATCTATGAATTGTCCTGATGTCTATCATTAGTTCTTCAGTAAACTTAGAGGATAAACGTGATTGACAATGGACTTCACATCCAGTATTCTTGTCTGGAGAATCCCATGGACGGAGGAGCCTGGTGGGCTACAGTCCACGGGGTTGCAAAGAGTTGGACACGACTGAGCGACTTCACTTTCACATCCTATTATATAATGTTATAGCAAAATCTAATGATTTAATGTTTAATACATGATAGCTAGTTTCTAGAAAAGCCTAGATATGGTATAACTATTTGTCCTTACTTTTATTTTCATAACTATATATATATATATATATATTTATGTACTTTTATTGCTGTAATTCAATTCAGATATTTTCAGGAAAAAATAAGCATCATCTCAAAAAGAAATGGGATTCCCCAGTAAGGAAAGAGTTAACAGCTTATCTGCAGGGATCTTATCTCTATCATGTGATAGAATCACCACAAACCCAGGCCAGGTACTGTGTTTTATGGTATCTGGTTTGAACAGTTTTTTTTTTTTTTTTAAATGAGAGTTAACAATCTCATCTCTTTCAGCATATAAACTGTCTAAAACCAAAGCTCCTTAAGAGCTGTGAGCTTTTAATGTGCATTAATTATAATCATCACTAAGTTTGCTTTCTTTTTTTGGTGTATTCAAAAACTCTTTTGCAATCCTGTTATTGTTTCTTATTTAATCACTGTCATTCACTCATTCATTAAATAAATATCTTTGAGTGCCTACTATATATGACCCAAACATCACTCTAGGTACTTAGGATTCAATAATGTACAAAACAGAATAAAAATTATTGCCTTCAGGGAACTCCTATTTTTATTAGGATGACATATGGATAACCATAATTTTAAAGCAAAATATATAGCATGCTAATGAGAAAAACAATTAATGACAAAATAAAGTGCAAAGGAAAAGCAGGGAGTTCTTGGTTTTGTCAGAAAAGTGGGGATTGCAACCTTAAACCAGATGGCCAAAGAAGCTAACATGAACAAATGGCATTGAGCTAGATATCTAAAAGACATGATGGAGAAAACCATATGGAAATGTCTTTCTAGCAGAGGAAATAGTTAGAGCAAAGGTAGGTATTCCAGGATGTGAAAAGCATAGTATGTGAACAAGGGGGAAGTAAAGTCAGAAATGAACAGGGGGAAAGGGGAAAGACCCTGATTCTTTATATAACAGTGTAGGACTGTCCTACACTGGTATGTATCACGAGAGCAATTCTGTTAAAAATGACTTATGTATGTAAAATAATAACTGAAATTTAAGTTACTAATAAAATGAATGGATTATCTGCCAGGAAGCTGGAAGCCTGCTTATGAGAGAGAACAGAACTAGGAACCAGAGAATCTCAGACATGAGAATGAATGTAGGAGAGGAGTTCAGGGAGAGAAAAAGTTTAAAGAGAAGGCATCAGTGAACAGAAGTTCAACACGGGATTCTTCAGGTGAAGACAGAGAAGAAGAACTGCTGCTGCTGCAAAGTCGCTTCAGTCGTGTCCAACTCTGTGCGATCCCACAGATGGCAGCTCACCAGGCTCCTCTGTCCAAGGGATTCTCCAGGCAAGAACACTGGAGTGGGCTGCCATTTCCTTCTCCAATGCATGCATGCAAGCTAAGTCGCTTCAGTCGTGTCCAACTCTGTGTGACCCCATGGACAGCAGCCCACCAGGCTCCTCTGTCCACGGGATTCTCCAGGCAAGAATACTGGAGTGGGTTGCCATTCCTCTGCGAGATGAAGAACTAGGCATCCAACATCTAAGAGTTCAAGTAAAAATAATCTGCAGTCCACCCCTCACAGGCACAGTGGAAGAAACATGAATGATCCCCCTGAAGTAGGTTTAGCAGCTGGTGCTCTCTTATAAATTTTGTAAGTTCAAATAATAGCCCCAAACCTATGCTATTAATAACTAGGTATTCCGTGGCGGTGGTGGTGGAGGAGACAAGACAGGGGAAAAACAAAATAAGGAGGTTATATACACAGTAAAAACCACCCCAGATTAGAGAGGCATCGTTTAGATTCCATGAACTAGAGTCTGTATACTTTATCAGAGAAAATGTTAGTAACATGAATTACATATCTATATAGTTTTAACTTTTAAAAACCATTTCAGGTCTGATAGAATCTGACTAAAGCTCTTCAGCTGTTGGATGGGGCAAATACAAACTAAGGATTCACCAGCGAGGTGAAAGGTCCCTCTGTCTGCTGAGCCTGGGCCCATGCAGATGTGGTCCTAACCTCGAGCCTTGCCTCTCTGGTAAAGAAGCTGCAGCCTTTCCAAGTGCCTGGGTGGACCCTGAAGGAGAGGAGCGGCAGGAAAGGGTGGGAGGTTCGGTGGACTGGAGCCAGAAGTGCAACCACCCCGCCAAGCAGCTGAAACAGGGAAACCAGGGGCGCTGGGAGGAAGTGGATCCGGGCAGGCATAGACGAAGAATGAGGGCAAGAGTCTCCCAGGTCCGGGCTCTTACAGACGGTAAAGAAGCTGGGGGAGGCCATCTAAACCCCTGCCTTGGCAGGGTTTGCTATAGGGAAGCAGGGTCAGAGTCGGGACAAGGGGAAAGGACAAAGGATCAAGCCCGCGGTGGGATGGGCAGACAGACGTCCCTTACTCTTTAGATTTATCCGATCCGTGCGCGGAGTTGATACGATGCACCTCTTTCTTCCTGGCTTGTTTGGTGGTCATGGCAGAGGTAGCCCCAGGCAGGAGCTGAGCTCTGAGCTCTGAGCCGCCTCTGCCGCCCTGGCTGCGCGTCTGCCGTTGCTAGGAGACGGCCAGTGCGCGTCCTGCAGCCGCGGTGCTGGTGCTGGTCAGGTTTTAGCTGGGGCGGCCCTAGCAAAGGCAGCTCTAAGGTTGCAGAGGGACTGCGAGCGCCTAAGAGCTCAGGTCTCCCCTGGAGCAGGTTGGAGTCGGAAGCATATCTAGTGGATTTGAAGACATATACTATAAAAGTCTTCCAGGTGGCGCTAGTGATAAAGAACCATTCTGCCAATGCAGGAGACAAGAGACCAGGGTTCCATCCCTGGGTGGGGAAGATCCCCTGGAGGAGGAAACAGTAACCCACTCCAGTATTCTTGTCTGGGAAATCCCATGGACAGAGGGTCCTAGTAGGCTACAGTCCATGGGGTGCCCAAGAGTGGGACACGACTGAAGCGACTTAGCACACACTGTGCAAATCCCTTCCCCAGGTCTTTTCTTTTTTTTTTTAACCAGGAGAAAAACAGAAGTTTAATAGCATGGATACCTCCTGTATATATGGAAGTTAACAAGGAAACTGAGTCACTCTGTTAAATGTCCAAAGCCATCACCTTAAATGCCATCTTCAGACACAAACAAAAGACCTGGGGGTGGGGGGAGAGGGAAGTCAGTTATGGCAGGCTATCACGCAAAACACAGTAAAGAAGGGTATGGTTGTTTGCAGATTGAAGTCAGGACTTGTCCGTTGATAAGAGTTACTTGAGATTTAATCATCTGCTTATTTCTGGTGGGAAAAGGGACAGCCCTTAAATATGGAGATTTCTCTATTGTAAATGTCCTTCACAAAAAGACAGTTACTATTTAGCTTTCCAAGATTCCTTTTTAAAAAAAAACATTAGACTGAAACAATCTTTATGCCAGAGAGTCATATTTTGGAGTGGCATATTCTGCTTGCCTTAACATAGATGTACCCCACTTTGCTTGTATATTCATCTATTGAAGGATATCCTGATTAGCTCAGGTTTTCAGCTACTATGAATACTGCTGCTGTGCATAATTGTATCCTTGCTTGAATTTGGAAATAGATTTTGAAGCAGTTGACTAAATAACGAGAGCGTGATTATTGGATCCCATAGTTTAGCTGTAGAAAAAACTGCCCAGCTGTCTTACAAAGTGGTTGTGCATGTACACCACCAGCAGTGAGGGGGCTTCCTGTCATTTCTCACCCTCCAGCAGTTGGTACTGCCCCACATCTGGAGGTCTGGAGTCCTAATAGGTGTGGTGTGACATCTCATGTTTTTAATTTGTAATTCCCTAGTAGTGTTGAAGAAGAAAATCTATAATTTTACATAACCTCCTTCTCCTTTTGCCTCTGGAACTCAGCTTTCCCCTTGCAAAGTCTAGATCACGTAGGTCATCTAGTCTCAGAAAGCGGGGACTTGCAATACTAGTGTTGTAACCCCACGTTCCAGGAAACAGACTCACTCAGAAGGACAATCAGATAGTGCGGTGCAGTTTGTACACCGGCGGGCCCAAGGCAGAGTCTCCTCTTAGCCAAGGACCCCGAACAGTTTTCGTGAAAACCTTATATACCCTAAGCATACGTACTCAAACCCACCTCCCCAAATTCTCTGAAACTAGTCTGGACAAAGGAAAAGAAGGATACAATCAAAGCTAACCCGTGATTCATATGCCTTAAGCCTAGGTGGTTAACAGTGGACAATTATCAATAGGCCTGTGGTCACACCCTAATAAGCATAATAGAATGCATGATTCTATTTGGTTACACAGATAATTAGGGTATTCTTTTAGGCAATGGAGAGTCTAACTGTGGGCTCTGGGGCTCTTCCATTGGGGGGGGCGGGTCTGGTTTTCCCATTGGTATGTTGTTTCCATAGATACTGGGCATATAGCTCAAAGTCCACAGTCTGGCCCAAGATGGAGTCCTGCTTTCAGGATGGAGCCTGTTCTGTCTGTTTCCTCCTTCATTCCCCCCACTTGATGCTCTTAACTCATAGTATGAGCGTCACTCATAGGGATATATTGCACCCTGGCTCTCCAACTGCCAATTTGGGAGAACGACACCAACCTTTGGGTTACAAAGTTCATAATACATTGTAAAATGCAGGGTCCACAAAGCAGAACTATCAAGGCAACTGTAACAATGGTAAATATAGTTTTCTGCCAATCACACTTCACCCAAGATAGAACCGAAGTCCAGAAAGGAATGTTTTCATTTGACATTGCTTTTACCTGGTTTTCATGTCATCTAAGGCAGCTGATACATTGCCAGATAAATCAGGAATATATATACAACATTCAACCTTGATTATAGCACAGGTCCCTCCTTGAGCAGCTGTGAGCATGTCCCAAGGCATTCTATTTTGAATTACCGCTTCTTCTCTCATTTGGATTTGTTCTTCATTTAAGGCTTGGATGGTTTTCGCACTATCTAGGAGGGCCTGTTTTGTGAAATTAGTCAAGGCTTCTACTTTAATCATAATATCTGTTGTCCCTATAGAAGGTATGAATAAGGCAGCAATATACTCATACCATTGAAACGCAGACCTTGTCCACCTAGCATGTAAATAAGGTAGATTTACTGGGCCTTGTTGTAGGTTAGGCTTTACGCTGCCATGAGCAAAAGCGAATCCCAGTGTGCAGTGGCTTACCCAGCCAATTGGTAACTAAGGCCAAAGGTTAGGCCCACAAAGCCACTGGGTTCTGTTGGGCACCATCCAGCAGATTCCAGGGTTATATTTCCAATCAGAGCCTGGCCAATGGATGGACTGGTTGGGGTGGTATGTGACCTCGAATGTTCATTTACATTGTTCAGGGAATAGGTACCCATATATTTTAGTTCTTTTGGGTCTAATGGATAGTCACCAAACCCTACCCTTTGTTCTTTGTGTTCCCAGCATATAGCAGAGTAATTAATTGACCCTTTTCTGGGGTCTTTCAGAAATATTCATCCCAGACTTGGGGATGAATCACTTAACATACCTAGAGGCCTGTCCTCCCTTGCTGGTCAGGGAGCCTTTTTCCTTTTTGTTCTTTAAATATGAGGTATAGGCTTCTGTTACTCCTATGAAACTAGTATTTGCATCAAATGTAACCCCATGACCCGAGTCTATTGACTGTAGGTCTGGCTTACACCAGGAGAGCAGAGAGAGATTATGACTGACAAGAGAAAGGAAGTCTGTTTTTGTCATCTCAGATAAGAGCAGAGTGGTTTAAAATCTTGGCGGAGCGGTGACACCCGCCAAGGAAGTCCATCCACCACAGACAGAGGCATAGCCCCATATACCCAGCAGTTGGAGGTGTTGTGGAAGTCCACGTAGGAATGTGCCCATGAGATGAAAACATTGTCCTGAGTTGAAATGGAAGTTAAATTCAAAATCACGTTGATGAGGCCAAGCAGCAGCAGTTGATTATGTGGCTTCATCCTGAAGGGGCTCGTCCAGGATCTTCTTTTCCTTCTTCTTCTTATGGATGATCTTAGTCTCTCAAGGGTCAGTGGGGTCCCTCTGGCAGCCCACTCAGCGTTTTCTGGGTCTGCGTAGTATGCTGTCTTCACCCTCATGTGGTGGATCCAGGGAGTGACACCTGCAATTTTAACTGCTAACGTGAAAGGTCCCGGTGTTGAGAAGCAGAATCCTTCCAGAAGGGCAAGGTGCCTTCTCCCCTCTAGAAGATTCAAGCTGCAAGGACTCGGAGTAGTCCCAAATGGGACTTGTCTCCTTAAAGTGAGTTTCCTGGCCAATGCACCAAATGTTTTAGCCACATGTTCCGGGAAACAAACTCACTCAGAAGGACAATGCAGATAGTGGAGTGCAGTTTATTACACTGGCAGGCCCAAGGCAGAGTCTCCTCTTAGCCAAGGACTCCAACCAGTTTTTTTTCCCCAGGTCTTTTCTCCTTTGTACAAGTTTCTCTACTAATAATTAAGGAGACATTATGGACACAGTGAATTTGTCAATGGCTCAATCAAGGTTTCAGTAATGAATACAGTGGGTTCAGGGGGATCTCTGCAGGGGAGGCAAGATCATGATCTTGGTCACTTAAGGTTTGATAATGATGATGTCTGTGATTAAATAAGTTGGGGGTCTGGGTTGTTCACATGAAAGAATAAATCCAGGTCATAGAATGGAGTGACCTTTGACACTTTACTTGAGAAGACCCAAACTGAAGTAAACCAAGACCAATTAATCCTCTGGCTTAGTGGTCATTCAGTCCTGTTGATATTTATAGTTATCTTGCCTTGGGCAAGTTCTTCCGTTTAAGCCTCCAGTTTACTTACTTGTACTTAACCTGAGTTTCCCTCATAGCTCAGTTGATAAAGAATCTGCCTGCAACTCAGGAGACCTAGGTTCGATCCCTGGGTCAGGAAGATCCCCTGGAGGAGGAAATGGCAACCCACTCCAGTAGTCTGGCCTAGAGAATCCAATAGAAATAGGAGCCTGGGAGACTACAGTCAATGGGGTTGCAAGAGTCCAAGAGTTGGACACGACTTAGTGACTAAACCACCACCATATTTTCAGGCACTGATTTACTTACCTGTAAACACGAGATGCTAATACCTAACACAAGTCTCTTATGGGGTAAATGAGATGTATTTAAAATGCTTAGCACACAATGAAAGCACAGAAAATAGGGGCTTCTGCTTCAAAGTGTCTTCAAAGACCAGGCAGATAACATGAATGAATGAAGCTGAGAAATGCTTAGACTGGGAACATTTTTAAGGGCATTAAAATAAAACCAAATATTACTCTGGCCTAATATAATCTCAGTTTAGAGAGATTTAGCCATCCACAGGCCTGAGGTTTAGAGCCCCTCATATTAGACAGCCTCTTCCATTAGCCTAGAGATAATTGTGTGTGTGTGTGTGTTTAGTTGCTCAGTCATGTACAACTCTTTGAGACCCCATGGACTGTAGCCTGCCAGGCTACTCAGTCCATGGGGATTCTCCAGGCAAGAATCCTGGAGTGAGTTGCCATGCCCTCCTTGGGGGATCTTCCCAACCCATGTACTGAACCCAGGTCTCCCGCATTGCAGGAGGATTCTTTACTGTCTGAGCCATCTTGCTGCTGCTGCTGCTAAGTTACTTCAGTCATGTCCAACTCTGTGCGACCCCATCCCTGGGATTCTCCAGGCAAGAGCACTGGAGTGGGTTGCCATTTCCTTCTCCAATGCATAAAAGTGAAAAGTGAAAGTGAAGTCGCTCAGTCATGTCTGACTCTTCGCAACCCCATGGACTACAGCCTACCAGGCTCCTTTGTCCATGGGATGAGCCATCTTACCCACCTTTAAATAAAGACATTCCCTCTGTTCTTGGAACTGTTCATTGGCCCAGCTCTACAGGAGAGAAGCAGGTTCCTGAAAAGCAAATCTTTCAACTGCTCTGAGGAATTAATGCCTAGACTTCTTCATTCAGCGTGACTTTTGCTTTGTCAGACTGTGTTAGTCTTATTGGGGTTTACATAAGTGACAATCAGACAGCAACCTCTTTATATTCTATCTGCAAGGTAAATGACTTCTATCAGCTCTGCTAATATTATGACTGCAGAAATGCCCTACGAACAGTTGTATGTGTGAAGAGAATGAAGACATCTTGAGCACTCTGCCTCATTTATCACAGGGCTGAGATTTCCAGAGAACTCTCCTGAATGAAAGTAAAGGATTAAGCTTCATGAAAATAGTATTTTAATACTAAATCTGATTAGTGTCATCTGTGCAAAGCCATAAGCATATACGAAGACTATTGGGTAAAAATAGCACAGTTTTAAGCAACTAACCCATGGATGGGCGAATTTCCTCTTGAGCAAGGGCCATCCCCGAAGCCATAGTTAATTGCTGCAAGATGCCAAGGCCATTATAGAAGAGTCTGTCCTTCAGTTGGAAATCAGATGATCTGCAGCCCACACATGTTCTACAGATGAAAAACCCCAAACCAAGAGAAGAGCAAATGTCCTGCAAAAAGGTGCTTGGCTTCTTGGTAGCAGAATTTGAACAAGAGTAAATAAATGGAGGAGCCCTGGTTTAAGCCAAACATATCATTACTCCACCCAGAGACTGTTTTCTTATCTTTTGTGTGTGTGTGGATTAGTCACTCAGTCCTGTCCGACTCTTTGCCACCCCATGACTGTAGTCTGCCAAGCTCCTCTCTCCATGGGATTCTCCAGGCAAGAATACTGGAGTAGGTAGCCATTCCCTACTCCAGGGGATCTTCCCAACTCAGGGATCAAACTTGGGTCTCCCCCATTTCAGGCACTCTTTATCATCTGAGTCACCAGGGAAGCCTTTTCCTATCTATTAAATTAGGATAAAAATAAAGGAGTTGATATCAGGATGGAATGAGATAATAGAAATCTGTTTTTAAAGTATAAAGTCATGCTTTAATTCTTTGTCCAACATTCTTTCTCTTTTATAATATTATGTACGCAGCATGCGAAAAAGGAATTTCTCTTTTTTTCTGAAGCCAAACTCTGGTCAGGTCATGATTTTAAGAGGCAAATATGCTCCTCTATAAATCGTAAGATGGTGTTTGTAAGTGCCAGTGCAAAAAGAACAATTAGTCCTACATATATCTTTTTTGCAAACTCATATTCTTTTTTTTTTTTTTTGCAAACCCATATTCTTATGTGCAGATGGTAATCATGGTCAGTGTCATTTTGAAATGTTACTAATACCTGTGATTTATTGAGTTCCTGTGACTTGCCAGGCTTAGGGAGGGGAGCTAGCACCTTAGAGTATAGACAGTGGACACAGACCTGAATTTAAATACTGACTCTTATTAGTTGACTTGCCCTGGATAAGTCATTTAAATTCCCTGAATCCCATTTTCTTCATTTGCGAAAAGGAAAGAGTGACACTTCCCTGAAATGTTGTGCTTGGACCATCATCAAGGCTCAAGTCATGACAGGTAACACTTCCCTTACTTCCCAGGTAAGGACAATGAAGTGCAGAGAACTAAAGGGACTTTGCCTCTGACACAGGGCCAGCGGCAGAGCAGGACTGGCCTGCCTCCATGTCGCTGGCCTCTGGAATCCTCTGACCAACAGGCTATGGTCTTTCAGAGAGGCTCCCGAAAACAGCAAATCCAGACTGCCCTGCAGCTCAGCTTCGGGCTTTCCAAGTTCTCCTGCTGTTTTTTAACAACTTTCAAGAAACAGGCCTTGTATTGCATTAGAGCTACCCTTTCTTCAGTCTGTATTTAACTTTTTGAGAAAGAGTTACAACTTCAGACAATAGTGACCCTGGCTCCATAGGGAAGTGGTTAGAAATACTCACTTCCTCTTGCCCGCGGAAACAGACCAAGCGGGGGTCCCTCTTTGGACTGCATGGGGAAGTGAGTTTCAGTAACCACTTCTCTACCCGGCACTGGGAGCCCCAGATGACAGGAACTGAGCGGGGAGAGTGGCCGCTTTTCTGGTTCTTAGAGCTGTAGCTTTGGGCAGCTTCCCACTTGGTCCCACGGCCACGGGGCGTGACGTAGAGGGTGCTGGTCGGCCACCGCTTTGCAGTTAGGTCAGTTATCAGCTTGCTCACCTTTAGCCAAATCAATGAGGAAGCATACATTCTACCTGTCCTGCTTGGGGCTCAGGTTAACTGCTCTTTCAACGTTGTGTCCTTCAGTAATCTCTTTTCCTTAGAAATCAGTATCCTTCTCCTTTATTTTCCACAGAGCTTTATTTGTTTATTTAAAAAAAAAAATCCAATCATGTTGCACCTCAGTTTTATCATTACTTAGGCCCTGGCCCTTCTCATTTATAAACTATAAGCATACTTAGAATTTGGTGAACCAAACTCACTTCAAACTCTGCAAACCTCTGCAACACTCCATAATCAGAGCTTAACATTTATTGAGCACTGACTATATGTTTGGCACTGTACAAAACTGTAGTTCTATAATAAAACCCACTTAATTACTGTAAATACCCTAGGGATGTGCTAGTATTACACCCTCTCTTTTGTAAATAAGAAAACAAGCAGAGGTTAAATTAAATTAATAAGTATCAGGGAGCATTCAGGCCCAAGCAAGCTGGTGCCATATCCACGCTTTTTATAACCACATTATTATGCTTCAGACTCCCTCAGTAGTTGCAACCCTATGAAGTGTTGCTATCAGCCCATTTTGTAGAGAAGGAACACAAGTTTTAGAAAGCTCAACACCTTGCCCCAAGTCCAAAGCACACAGAGGGTGGAGCTGGAATGTAAAGGTGAACAGTCTGGTTTCAGAGTGCACGCTTTTGTTTTATTTCATTTCACTTCATTTCATTTATTGTTGTAAGCAAGCAATACAAAATCTATGTATCTAATAATTCTTTTGGTGCATAACATAGTGTTGCTGGGTTCCTGACATTGTACAGGAGGCAGTGATCAAGACCATTTCCAAGAAAAATAAATGTAAAAAGATTGTCTGAGGAGGCCTTACAAATAGCTGAGAAAAGAAGAGAAGCTAAAGGCAAAGTAGAAAAGAAAAGATATACCCATTAGAATGCAGAGTTCCAAAGAATAGCAAGGAGAGATAAAAAATCTTTCCTCAGTGATCAGTGCAAAGAAATAGAGGAAAACAATAGGATGGGAAAGACTAGAGATCTCTTCAAGATAATTAGAGATGTCAGGCTTTATTGAGCCCATCTTTGCATGAAAGATGGGCTCAATAAAGGATAGAAATGGTATGGACCTAACAAAAGCAGAAAATATTAAGAAGAGGGGGCAAGAATACATAGAAGAGCTATACAAAAAAGATCTTCACAACCCAGATAACCACGGTGGTGTGATCATTCACCTACAGCCAGACATCCTGGAATGTGAAGTCAAGTGGGCCTTAGGAAGCATCACTACAAACAAAGCTAGTGGAGGTGATGGAATTCCAGATGAGCTATTTCAAGTCCTAAAAGATGATGCTGTGAAAGTGCTGCACTCAATATGCCAGCAAATTTGGAAAACTCAGCAGCTGCCACAGGACTGGAAAAGGTCCGTTTTTATTCCAATCCCAAAGAAAGGCAATGCCAAAGAATGCTCAAACTACTGCACAATTGCACTCATCTCACGCGCTAGCAAAGTAATGCTCAAAATTCTCCAAGCCAGGCTTCAACAGTATGTGAGCTATGAACTTCCAGATGTTCAAGCTGGTTTTAGAAAAGGCAGAGGAACCAGAGATCAAATTGCCAACATCTGTTGGATCATCAAAAAAGCAAGAGAGTTCCAGAAAAACATCTGCTGCTGCTGCTGCTGTCCCTTCAGTCGTGTCTGACTCTGTGCAACCCCATAGACGGCAGCCCACCAGGCTTCTCTGTCCATGGGATTCTCTAGGCAAGAATACTGGAGTGGGTTGCCATTTCCTTCTCCAAGAAAAACATCTTCTTCTGCTTTATTGACTACACCAAAGCCTTTGTGTGGATCACCACAAACTGTGGAAAATTCTAAAAGAGATGAGAATATTAGACCAGTTTATCTGCCTCCTGAGAAATCTGTATGCAGGTCAAGAAGCAACAGTTAGAAGCAGATATGGAACAACAAACTGGTGCCATATTGGGAAAGGAGTATGTCAAGGCTGTATACTGTCACCCTGCTTATTTAACTTATATGCAGAGTACATCATGAGAAATGTCAGGCTGGATGAAGCACAAGCTGGAATCAAGATTACCAGGAGAAACATCAATAACCTCAGATATGCAGATGACACCACCCTTTGGCAGAAAGTGAAGAGGAACTAAAGAGCCTCTTGAGGAAAGAGGAGAGTGAAAAAGTTGGCTTAAACTCAACATTCAAAAAACTAATATCATGGCATTCAGTCCCATGACTTCATGGCAAATAGATGGGGAAACAGCGAGAGACTTTATTTTGGGGGGCTCCAAAATCACTGCAGATGGTGATTGCAGCCATGAAATTAAAAGACGTTTACTCTTTGGAAGAAAAGCTATGACCAATCTAGACAGCATATTCAAAAGCAGAAACATTATTTTGTCAACAAAGGTCCGTCTAGTCAAAGCTATGATTTTTCCAGTAGTCATGTATGGATGTGCAAGTTGGACTATAAAGAAAGCTGAATGCTGAAGAACTGATGCTTTTGAACTGTGGTGTTGGAGAAGACTCTTGAGAGTCCCTTGGACTGCAAGGAGATCAGTCAATCTTCAAGGAAATCAGTCCTAAATATTCATTGGAAGAACTGATGCTGAAGCTGAAACTCCAATCCTTTGGCCACCTGATGGGAAGAACTGACTCATTGGAAAAGATCCTGATGCTGGGAAAGATTGAAGGTGGGAGGAGAAGGGGATGACAGAGGATGAGATGGTTGGATGGCATCACTGACTTGATGGACATGAGTTTGAGCAAGCTCTGGGAATTGGTGATAGACAGAGAAGCCTGGCGTGCTGCAGTCCATA
This sequence comes from Cervus canadensis, assembly GCF_019320065.1. Classification (NCBI taxonomy): domain Eukaryota; kingdom Metazoa; phylum Chordata; class Mammalia; order Artiodactyla; family Cervidae; genus Cervus; species Cervus canadensis. Next base: position 18,911,104 of record NC_057418.1, on the reverse strand, counting down.
GGGTCGCAAAGAGTTAGACACGACTGAGCGACTGAACTGAACTGAATGGCTTAGTGGTAAAGAATCCACCTGACAATGCACTAGACAGGGGTTCAACCCCTGGGTCGGGAAGATCCCTGGAGAAGGAATGGCAACCCACTCCAGGATTCTTGCCTGGAGAATTCCATGGACAGAGGAACCTGGTGGGCTACAGTCCACGGGGTTGTGAAACAGTGAGACATGACTGAGGGACTAAACAGCAATTGTAGGCCCCATGTTGAATAGCAGATTTCTAGAGCTTCTTCATCTTATTTAACTGAAACTTTTTACCTGTGTAAGCTCTCAAGGTGGGTGTTACACTGTCTGCTTTAAACAGAACAAGTACAGAACATTCTGTACTACATGCCCTTGAAAAAATTGCTATAAATTGCAACTTAGATTCAGTTTTGAACCCTAACATCCAGTTTCTTTAAAGCCCACTAGTTCTGGAGGACTCGGAACTGGCAGATATGAAACCAGTTGTCCCTTCCAGAGAAAGCCTCATTATTTAGGACAAACCTTAACATATAGTTTTGATTGTCTTTCAAAGGAAATTCTGAACAGAGATTCTTAACAAAAGTGGGATAATAAGGAAAGATATTTTCCTGAAACTAGCTGAAAAACAATTTTCATTTCAATAAGTTGTTTAAATAAGAAACAACAGTTTTTCTGACTGTAAAAAAGAAGAATTCATTAGGATGCAAACTGACCTGCATTAATATGAGGCGGCAATCACCTATGGAGGTGGTGGTTCTCAGACTGGACTGAGACATTTCCTCCCCAACCAGAGAAAGCTCCTCACTCAGGGCATCCTGCATCTCAGTGGTGTGTATAAGGAGCGGGATATATGGGACAACTCTGACAGATCTTTTTCTCTTTAGAGCTCCCTCATTATTGGCAGAGACGTCTCTCACAATAGCATTGCAGTTCAACCTCTGCTGCCCAATTCTTCTTGCCTTACCCTCTGAGACAGGCTTCTGAGAACCCTTACTAATAAACATCATGCACATAAGTCTCAGAGTGTGGGTCTGTTTCCTGGGAACTCGCCTACAACAGTCAGTAGCAGATATGACTGTAGGAAGCAGACTCTAGAATGAGATATGGGAAGCCTTCTGCTTCCAAACAAGATGAAGGAACAGGGAGTGAATTTACATTCTCACAGGCAACAGCCAATACTGAATAAAATATATGAGGACATTGACTTTGGGGCAATGAATCAGTGATCCCAGAGATGAAAAACATACAAAGGTGAGCTTTTCAGAAATAAACCATGCTTTTATGGACAAAGGAGGCAAGAATATACAATGGAGAAAAAGATAGTCTCTTTAATAAGTGATGCTGGGACAACTGGACAGCTACAACTAAAATAATGAAATTAGGATGTTCTCTAATACATATACAAAAAAAACTCAAAATGGAATAAAGACCTACATATAAGCCTGGAAACCATAAAATTCCTAGAGGAAAACATAGGCAGAACAGTCTTTGACATAAATCATAGCAATAATTTTTTTAATCTTTGTTCAAAAACAAAGGAAATAAAAGCAAAAATAAACAAACGGGACCTAATTAAACTTAGAAGCTTTTGCACAGCAAAGGAAAGCATCAACAAAATGAAAAGAACAACCTACCCAATGGCATAAAATACTTATGATATGACTGGTAAGGAATGAATATCTAAAATATATAAACAGCTCATACAACTTAATATCAAAAAGCAAACAACCAAATTAAAAATGAATAAACATTTTTCCAAAGAGGACATGCAGATGGCCAATAGGCACATGAAAAGGTGCTCAGCATTGCTCTTCAGGGAAACCAAATATAAACCACCATATCATTTATACCTGTCAGAAAGGCTTCAATGAAAAAGAACAGAAATAACAAATGTTGGCAAGGATTTGGAAAAAAGGGAGCCCTCTTGCACTGGTGGTGGGAATATAAATTGGAACAGATGCTAAGGAAAACAGTATGGGGGTTTCTCAAAAAACTAAAATAGAACTACCATATGATCCAGTAATTTCACTCCTGGGTATATATCTGAAAAAAAAAAAAAGACCACTAATTCAAAGAGTTGCATGCACACCAATGTTAATAGCAGTATTATTTACAATTGCTAAGATATGGAAATGACCTAAGTCTCTATCAACAGATGAATGGATAAAATGTGGTGTGTGTATATTTATCTATCATCTATCTATCTATCTGTCATCTATGTATCTCTCTCTATCTGCACACACGTGCTGGAATACTGCTCAGTCATAAAAGGGATGAAAATGTGCCATTTGCAGCAACATGAATGGACTTGGAGGGTATTATGCTACATGAAATAATTCAGAAAAACTCAGATGCTCTATGATATCACTCATATATGAAATCTAAAAAAATACAGCAAACTAGTGAATATAACAAAAAAGAAACAGATTTAGATATAGAGAACAAATTTAGTGGTTACCAGGGGGAGAGGATGGGAGGTCAATATAGAGGTAGACGATTAAGAGGTACAAACTACTATGAATAAAGTAAGCTACATGGATATAATACACAACAGGAAAAATATAGTCAATAATTTATAATAGCTATAGACATAGCATAAACTTGACAAATTGTGAATCACAATATTGTACACCTGTAATTTATATAATGGGACTTCTCTGGTGGCTCAGCAGTAAAGAATCAGCCTGCCAATGCAGGAGACTCAGGTTCGATCCCTGGGTTGGGAACATCCCCTGGAGGAGGAAATAGCAACCCACTCTAGGATTCTTGCCCGGGAAATCCCATAGACAGAAGCCTGGCAGGCTACAATCTAAGGGGATGCAAAAGAGTCAGACATGACTTAGCGACTAAACAACACAATTTATGTAATATTGTAAATCAACTATACTTCAGTTAAACAGACAACAAAAAGACGGGCTTTATAACTGTCTCAGCTCACTGTGAGGGCCTGGCACAGGGTGAGGAGCCCACGCAGAGCCCGATGGTGTCCCTGGTTTGGGCAGATGGAGCTGGAATCCAGGCGCGCTAGCAGGCTAAAGCTTCTAGATGAGAGTCTGTCAAGGAGAGAGCAGGGCAGAGAGGAGAGCCTGGGAATGGGTCCTCGGTGTCTGTCAGAGTGCCGGTCTGATCAGCTGGAGCACAGGTGGAACTGCCCCGAGGCATGCAAAGAACCCTGTGAAAGGTTTAGAAGGAGCCTGAGCTCACATGGGGCCTGTTCCCACCAGCATGACTGCAAAGACCTTAGAATTCACTGGAGGTGGAATATGGAGTTTTGTTCCCTCAACAGTGGTGAAAATTTCACCCTCAACAAAACTCCCCGCTGTTCCCCCCTAATAAAACTTAAAAGCAAGATCTGAAATGATCAAACTATTTCCAAGGAGGTTAACAGCTTCCTTGAACAAATTTAAGACTATTTTAGGAGTGCAAAAATAACCAGGACCCAACAGGTAAAATTCAAAAAGATTGGAATCCAATAAAATTTACTGAGCATAAAAAAAGAAGCAGGAAAATATGTCCCATTAAAAGGAGAAAAAAAAAATCAACCAATTGAAAATGACTCAGAATAAAACATGGATGATAGAATTAGCAGACAGGACATTGAAATAGCTGTCGTCATAGTGTACCACATGTTCAAGAAGCTAAAGAAAGATTAACTATGTTAATTTCTTCTTAAGAACACCTAAAACTGCACATTCGATGTCTATGTTGAAAAAAATCCACTGACTGGGATGAATGGCAGATTAGAGATTGCAGAACAGATCAGTTCATCTGAAGACACAGCAACAGAAACAGTTCAACATGAAACAGAGGGAAAAAAAGAATAGAATCTCAGGGATCTGTGGAACATAGATCATAGGCTAACACACATGCAGCTAGCACATGTGTGTGTGTGCTAAGTTGCTTCAGTCATGTCCAACTTTGTAACTCTGTGGTCTAGCCCTCCAGGTTCCTCTGTCCATGGGATTCTCCAGGCACGAATCCTGGAGTGGGTTGGCATGCCCTCCTCCAGGGGATCTTCCTGACCCGGGGTTAAACCAGCGTCTCTTATGTATCCTGAATTGGCAGGCAGATTCTTTACCACCAGGGCAACCTGTGAAGCCCCACATGAGACTCGAGTCCCTGAATAAATGAGCAAGGAGGGCAGGGGTGGGGGGTTGGGAGAAGAAGATCCAGAAAACATTAGATGGGAAAATAATGATGAGAATTTTTCCAAATTTTGTCAAAGCTGTAAATCTCAGAAACTCAATAAACTCTACTGCAAACAAACAAACCAACCAAAAAATCATGGAGAAAACTACACCCAGGGATACCATAACAAAGTTAATTAAAATCACTGTTCAAAGGAAGATCTTGAAATGGAACTTCATGGCTGAGCAGCAGGTAATGTGGAGCCCATCACTGGTGAGGGCTGGAGCACTGGCAGCTCCTATGTGGGACTGCAATGCAATCGCTCAACTTCGACTTGCATTAACTAGGGGAGGATAATAGTGGAAGAGAATGCACCAACAGATATGTCTCAGGCCTATGGGAGGTCCAGGGAAATACTACTTAGAAAGACTAAGAAACTGGATAGCTTTTGCCATCTTAAAACTATTACATATAGTTACAATAACTGTTTTAAGTTATTGTTTAATTTATTATTAATTTATTATTTAATTTATTATTAAATTTGGCATCTATGTCATATGAATGTCATATATATATCTAGGACAAGTCCAGTTGACCTAATTTTGTTTTTCCTCCTAATGGGATATATTTTTTATTTGTTGTGTTTTTATTATCATATTGTGAATTCTACTTTGTTTGGTGCTGGTAATGTATTCTCTGAAACAATGATTTGAATAATGACTTGAAACTAATTGTGTTTATTTTGAGGTTTAGCTTACCTGGACATTTCATTTTATGCATTGGGTAATGGCAACCCACTCCAATATACTTGCCTGGGAAATCCCATGGGTAGAGAAGCCTGGTGGGGTATGGTCCATGGGGTCACAAAGAGTCAGACACAACTTAGGGACTTAATAACAATAACAAATTTCTAAATATATGAAGAAAAATTGGTTCCTGCCCCTGAAAAACTAATAATCTTGTGGGGTGAATAAAAACTGGAATGATATTTATAAGACAATGCAATGAATTCTACACAAAAGGTGTGAATCAAGCATGGAGGCAACCCTGAGTGAGGATATCCAAGAGGATGTCCTTAGGAAGTTCTTCTGGAAACACGTATCTAGCTGAGGTCAAGACCACGTGGACTCAGGCAAAGGACAGGTAGCTGGTGATAGGGGTGGAGTGACAATTGAGACCTGGATCATGGAGCAGCCCCGGGCGACACACTGCAGTAAGAAGTTCTGGATACTGAGAGATGATGCTTTGAGGGGCCTAAGAGTGAAAGAGTAGGATAAACATCTCCATTTTCTCACTTGTGTGAAGAAATGCCACCACAGTAATATAGTAAATATTAATATTTACTATAAATATTATCATATATAAATATTGCTATAAATATTTACTAATATTAATATTAAATATAACATATAGTAAAATATTCTAATGACTGGATTAAAAAGATGTGGCATGTATATATATACACACAACACAGCACATAGACACATACATACACACAAAGGACTATCACTCGGCCCTGAGAAAAAGAAATCTTGCCATTTGCAGTAATGAGGATGGACTTTATTTCACTTATACTAAGTAAAATAAGTCAGACAGAGAAACAAATACTGCATGATATCACTGATGTGTGAAATCTAAAAAAATAGTATGAATGAATGTATATGCAAAACAGAAACAGACTCACAGATATAGAAAACAAGCTTGCTGTTACCAAGGAGAAGAGAGAATGGGGAAGGGACAAATTAGGGGTATGAGATTAACAAATACTATGTGTGAAATAGATAAGCAGCAAGGCTGTATTGTATGTATATATTGTGTATAGCAAGAGGATTATAGCTACTATCTTACAATACTTTATAATGGAGTATAATCTTCAAGGATAGTTAATCACTATGCTGTACATCTGAAACTAATGTAATATTGTAAATCAACTATACTTTAATAAAAATAAAATATAATATTCTGTATAAACAGTATTATGTGAGTTTATGGACATGTAGACTTGCATTTCAACCTAGCTCCATGACATCCTAGAAGTATGATGCTAAGCAAGTTATTTAGACTCTCTGAAGTCATTTTACTCATCTAAGCAATGGTTATAAACTGTGAAGACTGATTGAGGTTATTGTGAAGACTGATTGAGATGCATATGCTTCGAGAAACAAAAACAAAGTAAAATAAGCATAATCATTCCATGAAGATTCACTATTTTTCTACATGAAAGTTCTAAAATAACTTGGCAAAAACTATAGTTGCAAAGAAGAGACTAACAGAATTTCATGCTATGATGATTTATAAGGGTTTCAAGTAATTTTTAAAGTTTTTTGGAGGGTAAGAAAATAATTTTGCATAATAAGGAAGTATAATCTTTAAACATGAAAATTAAACAGAAAAAAGTAAGGCTTCCTGATTATAACTAGCTATATTATTCTCCCCCCCAAACCTTCACCTTATATACCTGTTTCAGATAGTTAGAAATCATTTTCTATTTTGACTTAACTGCTAGTAATTCTATACATCTATGAAGTTTGTTGAATTTCCCATACATTTATACATCACATAATCTTATGCATGCTATTTATACAAGAAAAGTTAACACATAGACATATATTTCATTGTTTAAAAATGCACACCTTCAAGTTCACTGGATATGTGATGCAAGGGAAAACTTGAAAATGGATTTTTATTTAAAGGCATTTATTTTGGAATTATGAAAGTGGAAAAACAAGTTTAAAAAGTCTCTAATCCTATCTTCCAAAAGTAACCACTGATTTTTTTTTTTGATGTGTAGAGCCTTCTCGTCATTTACACAACTATTTTATATAATTGAGGCTATATTATTTGATGTTTTGTTCCACTTAGCTATGCTGCCAATACTTCCCATGTCGTTTAATGACTTTCTACATGATAATTTTTAAAGCTGTGTAGTAAGGTATCATATGAATATGTGTCACCATTGTTCAATTGTTGAACTTTCAGGTAATTTCCTGTATTTAATCAACATGAGTAACAGGCTGATGAAATACATTACAGTATAGATTAATAGGGGCTTCCCAGGTAACACTAGTGGTGAAGAGCTCGCTTGCCAGTGCAGGAGATATGAGATGTGTTTTCAGTCCCTGGGTCAGCAAGATCCCTTGGAGAAAGAAATGGCAACCTACTCCAGTATTCTTGTCTGGAGAATGCAATGGATAGAGGACCCCAGATTAATAAGAATGGGAAACTGGAGACTTGGACTCTGGGGCCATGTCTGAGTAGTTTTGGATAAGTTATTTCACTTCCCTGAGTTCCAGTTTCCTCATGTAGAAAACTGTCAGGCTGCACTAGATGAAATTCCAGATCCTCTGTAGTCCTACCATAGACACTGGCACTTCTGGGATTAATGAGCTCTTCGGTGGGGAAGGTCTTGCACATGGTGTGGCCCTGGAGAATGCTGAACAACAAGAAGGTTGTGTAAGGTCTACACTTTATGGTTTGTAGAACTAAAGCAGCAAGAAGTGATTAGTGCACTGGAAAAACATGGGAAAGAAACAAAACATCTCTGATTCTGCCACCCTTTCCCTCTCCCATGAGAGCTAAGAAAGATTGACATCCAACCTTGCCATCCTTCTAGACTCCAAGTGTGTGTTGCTCAGTTGGAGGATGACGCATATGTTATTGGGCATTTTACACTATTTGCATTTGTGTATATTCTCAGCTTCATGTTCAAGCTGGATTTAGAAAAGGCAGAGGAACCAGAGATCAAATTGCCAACATCTGTTGGATCATAGAAAGAGCAAGAATTGCCAACATCTGTTGGATCATAGAAAGAGCAAGAAGATTCCAGAAAAACATCTACTTCTGTTTCATTGACTACGCCAAAGCCTTTGACGGTATGGATCACAACAAACTGTAGAAAATTCTTAAAGAGAAGGGACTACCAGACCACCTGACCTGACTCCTGAGACATCTATATGCAGGTCAAGAAGCAACAGTTAGAACTAGACATGGAACAACAGACTGGTTCCAAATTGGGAAAGGAGTACATCAAGGCTGTAATATTGTCACCCTGCTTAATTAACTTATATGCAGAGTACATCATGTGAAATGCCAGACTGGATGAAGCACAAGCTGGAATCAAAATTGCTGGGAGAAACATCAATAACCTCAAATATGCGGATGACACCACCCTTATGGCAGAAAGAGAACTAAAGAACTTTTTAATGAAAGTGAAAGAAGAGAATGAAAAAGTTGGCTTAAAACTCAACATTCAAAAAACTAAAATCAAGGCATCCAGTCACATCACTTCATGGAAAATCGATGGGGAAACAAAAGAAACAGTGTCAGACTTTACTTTTTTGGGCTCCGAACTCACTGCAGATGGTGACTGCAGCCATGAAATTAAAACGATTGCTCCTTGGAAGAAAAGCTATGACAAACCTAAACAGCATATTAAAAACCAGACATTGCCAAAAAAGGTCCACCTAGTCAAGGCTATGGTTTTTCCAGTGGTCATGTATGGATGTGAGAGTTGGACTATAAAGAAAGCTGAGCATGGAAGAATTGATGCTTTTGAACTGTGATGTCAGAGAAGACTCTTGGGAGTCCCTTGGACTGCAAGGAGATCCAACCAGTCCATCCTAAAGGAGATCAGTCCTGGGTGTTCATTGGAAGGACTGATGCTGAAGCTGAAACTCCAATGCTTTGGCCACCTGATAGGAAGAACTGACTCCTTAGAAAAGACCCTGATGCTGGGAAAGATTGAAGGCAGCAGGAGAAGGGGAAGACAGAGGATAAGATGGTTGGATGGTATCACCGACTTGGTGGACATGGGTTTGAACAAGCTCTGGGAGTTGGTAATGGACAGGGAAGCCTGGCATGCTTCAGTCCATGAGGTCGCAAAGAGTCGGACATGACTGAGTGTTGAACTGAACTCAGCTTGATAAATAATTTTTAAAACAATTTTTTGACCCCATCATGTGGCATTTGGGATCTTAGTTCTCCAACCAGGGATTGAACCTACATCCTCTGCAGTGAAAGCACAGATTCTTAACCACTGGACTTCCAGGGTAGTCCTCAAATTCATTAACAAGTTTTTTAAACAGCTTCAAAACACACATCAATTTAAAAATAACTAACTTAAAATAAGTTAGTTTTATTGCAACAAATTTATAGACCTTATGAACTTACATTCTAGAAGGGGACAGACAAAAAACAATACACAGAATATATTATGTTATTCCAGTATCTCAGGTGGGTCTAACTGCTAAGCAGAAAAAAGGAAGTAGGTTAAAGGAAACAGGAAATGTGAGAACTAAGGAGGATGTTGCTATATTATATGGAGGGCACAGGAATGGCCATTCTGATAATATGACATTTATGGAGAGACCTAAAGTAAGATATCAAGCCACATAGACCTCTAAGGGGATGTGTATTCTAGGCAAAGTCAATAGCAAACATTTTTCTGAGGCAGGAGGGTATATGTTGTGTTCTCTGCCACTGTGACTAGAACAAACAGAACAAGAAGAAAAGCAGAAAAGATGAACTCAGAGATCTGGCTGAGTTGCAGATCCTATTGGCCCCTCTCAGAAACATGACATCTATTCTGAGTCAGATGGAAGCAATTAGAGGAATTGGGACAGAGAAGTGACATGATCTCGTTTAGGTTTTAAAATGATCTTTCAGGGTGCTTTATTGAAAATACACATGGGTGTGTATTGAGAGATGAGTGAGGCAGCAGCCAGTGAAAACTAGTTAAAACGTTATTGCAGTAATTCAGACCAATGCAGTGCTGGCTACACGAGGGCAAAAGTGTAGGGGGTGAGAACCAGTCAGATCCTTGGTGCATTTGAAAGAACAGCTAAAAGGATTTGCCGATAGATTGGATACCCAGTGTAAGATAAAGGAAGAATCAAGGATGACAGCGAGGATTTTAGCCTGAGCAACTGAAAAAATGGAACTTCCATCCACTGAAGTGAGAAAGACTTTGAGAGCAGAAAGTTTGGGGAGAAAATTAGTTCAGGTTTGAACATGTTTGATTTGAGCTGCCAATTAGAAACACAAGCAGAAATTTCACAAGCATTTGGATAAAGGAGTTAGGGGTTCTGTCTCTGGGCTAGAGACAGAAAACTGGGGGGTCTTTATCATAATTTACCCATCCCATAAGGAATATTTTTTAATATTACAAGAAATGTATGAAAAAACTCAACAAGGTCAGAAAATGATTAACAAGGATTTATGTTTGATTCTTCCTGCAAGTTGTCACCAAGGTAATTATTTTTAAATCAAATCCATGCTGCTTAGATGAAATTCTGCTACAGAATGATGTCTTCTCTGGCTTTAGATGATTATTCTAGCTTACAAAAATCATTGCTCTAGTGTTCTCCCTCTGCACTGTTGGCTTAAATGAAACTTGTATCAGAAAGGAATGAGGTTTTACAAGCAATCATTGTCTTTTAGAGTTGGAATGGCCTTAACAACCTCATTTAATCTAGGATTTCATTTTAAAGGAAGAAGAAAAAAACGGAAGTTCAAACAGTTCCCAAATTCATTCATCTAGTACACTTATTAACTATTTACTTAACATGACAAATTAAGTTGGGTGATATTCAATGTGTTGGAGATAAAACAGTCAACAATAAAAATAAAGACTCTGTCACACAGAATTTATAGTCCCTTTTGGGAAACTAGAAAACAAACCTGTAAATATACAATATGACACATAATTGATAAGTACCCTGAGGAAAAATGAATCTAGGTAAGGACAGGGTGATAAATAATGTATTATTCAAATTAGGACACTTTTTACAATAAAAGGAATTGAAAACTACAAGGGAAGCCATCTAGTTAGCAGGCATAAGCTCGGGCATCTAGCTTGGACAAATGAAAATGTTAGGTCTCCCAGGTAAGCACGATGGAGTGATGGTAAGCGGGTGAGTTAGGTTTATTTCATATAAAGTGATCAGGAGTCAGGTGATACAACGACCTCTGAGGAAAGGCCTGAAGACAGTGAAGGAAGAAGCCATGAACATATTTGGAATAGGCTGTGGCAGACGATGGAGGAGGGCATGACAACCCCCTCCAGTATTCTTGCCTGGAGAATACCATGGACAGAGAAGCCTGGTCCATAACCACAGAGGGCTATGGTCCATGAGGTCTCAAGCAGTTGCATGTGGCAGACGAAACAGCAACGAAGCTTCTACGGAGGAAAGCATTTGGAGAAAGAGCAAGGAGCTCAATGTGTTTGTTAAAGAGGGAACAAGGGAAATAACGGTAGGAAATGAGACAAGATGAACTTTTAGACTATTAAGATGACTCTAGTGTTTATTAAGCTTAATAGAAGCAGCCATTTGTTATGATGTGAGGAGTCACATCTAATTTTATTTTTAATAACAATAATTTGGCTGTCCTGTTGACTATAGACTGGCATGGGGATGGGAGGTTAAACCAATGTTACAATGCCTGCAAGAAAAGTACTTGGTTAATAATTTTAACAAAATCTGTACAAGGCTCCTACCTGAAAATCCTATTGCTAAAATTAAAGAAGACCTAAACAAATGAAGAAATACATCATGTTCATAGGTTAGAAGACTTAATATTGTAAAAAAAAAGTCAATTTCCCCCAAATTCTACAGAATCAGTGCTTTCCAACCAAAACTCAAGCAGGGTTTTTTTTGTTTATTTTTGGCATAAATTGACAGTCTGCTACTATTTATAAAGAAATGCCAGTGACCTAGAAATAATTTTTTAAAATATTTAAATAGAACAAATTAGCAGGATTTACTTTTACAAATTTGAAAGAATTGCTATAAAGCTATAATAATTATTGATATGGAATAGAACAGTTTAATTAAAATAGGAAGTCAAAAATAGATGACATACACAAGAAAATGCAGTAATTTTAAAGGTGTTAATGAAACAATGTGGACAAAGAGATTATATGTGGTTTTTAATATACAGTGTCAGAAGAACTGGCTGTCTACGTAAGAAAAAAAAAAAAAGAAATTTGAATCAATATCTCACTCCATATACAAAAATTAACTCAAGATGGGTTGTAGATCTAAACATAAAAATCTTAATCTCCTTAAAAGAATATTGGCATATATCTTTGCAACTTTCAAATGTTCAATGATTTCTTAAAATATAGAGATCACAAACCATAGTAAAAATTTTAATAAACTGAACTTCATTAAAATTAAAAAACTTTTGTTCAAAAATAATCATTACAAGAAAATCAGAAGGCAAGCCCCAGTGGGATAAAATCATCACAATATGCTTATACAACAAAAGATTTGTAATTAGAATATAAAAAGATTTTCTAAAACTCAATAATAAAAAAATAGCAAACCTAATAAAAGTTAGCACAAAACATGGACAATCACAAGATAAGGAATATCAATAATCAATAAGTAGTCATTAGGGTAGTATAAATTAAAACACAGTGAGATATAATGAGTATGTATAATTCAGACCTAGTATAATCCTGAAATCAAAAAATAAAACTAACAGCAGTATACTGGATTTTTCTGTCAATCTGATTAAATTTAGGGTTATCATTCCCAGCATTTTCTTTTCTGTTTTAGATTTGGCCAAAAGAGACACTTGTGTATAATTTAAAGCATGTAAATAAACCATTACCCTCAGAAGCGTGTTGGTGTCTGATTTAGTGTCACACCAGTGCAGATCTAGTTGCTGAGTCATGGCATGATCACATTCACAGGGTTGGCCAACTCATCTTCCAAGGTGATCAACAGCAGCCCCAGGTTTACCATCAGATGCTTGACTCTGGACTCACAAAAATGTCAGTGACAAAAAGACAGCAAATTCCCATAGAATTCACCAAGAACTTCCTGTTCTTGGTCCTACTGCAACAGCTATTCAGTTTCTCAGGTTTCCCTGAAAACTCTAACTTGTCTACTTGCACCAGAACTCTGGGAAGACTCAAAAATGACTCTTTTTATGAATCTCCAACAACCCTTCCAATTCACTCCATCTACTTTCACTTTCGTGTGAGGTCTAATTCCTACAATGAATCCCTTATTCCCCTAACACTCATGCTACATCTGTTTTCCTGACTAATTCTTGATGACTATAGTTCTTATAACCTCATCTGTATTTGGATCTGATTTAGATAACTAGATCCTAAACTTTACGATGGATGCCAAAACTGAAATGAAACTTCAGGGAATTCTGGAACCAGGATTTTATTTTTTCATTTGAAGATACTGTAAAGGATTTGTGATCAAAGATTTCTGAAAGGTAGATTGCTACAAGGCCTCAAACACTTCCTATTCCTGCAGTAACACTCCTTTCCAATGTGATTTTTCAGTTCTTCCTGTTAAAGGTGGAGCCTAGTTCCTCATCTTTTAAATATGTTCTTGGCCACATGATTTTCTTTGGCTACTGGAACATTAACAAACATAAGCCAAGCAGAGGATTAGAAAGTGGAAGCGGAATGGACTTTGTTTTTTCTTGCTGACTTTGTAACCAGCCAGCCATGTGGGTGAGTCTTGCTTGGTCAGCCTCTGAAACACACAAGGCCAAGTCATGCCTGTTATCCCAGTTGACAATGGCCTGATCACCAAAGATACAAGTGAGGCTATCCTCAGCCCTCAAGTCCCAGTGAATTGGCTCAGACTGGTGTTATTTTCTGGCACCAAGTTATGTATCAATTTGTTATAAAGCAAAAACTAACCAGTACACATATTAAATTTTGAGAGGATGCCAGGCAACGCCAACTGTTAGTCACTGATGATGGGAAATGACTCTGAAAAACTGTTTGGCAGTTTCTTATAAAGTTAAGCACACACCTACTGTAATATCCAGAAATTCCAGTCTTAGATATTTACCTAAGAGAAATGAAAACACAGTCACATAAAGATCTGTACAAGAAAATTCATAGCACCTTTATTCACAATAGCACAAGCTGGAAATAACCTAAATGCCCATCAACAGGAGAACAAACAAAATGTGAATATTCAGTAATACCACTCAGGAATAAAAAGAAATGAGTAAGAGAGGCATACAGAAATAACTCATGAAAACTTTGGACTTCGTAAATGGAGCAATATACAATTACCATGGAATTCCAAGCACATGAAGTGCCAAGAGAAACATACAAGGAGAAAGAGGCAGAGGATTAATGTGTATGTGACTAGAATGACAAACCATGGAATCTAAGCTGGGTGTGCAGAAAAACTGGGGACAGCTTAAAACAACCAGTTGATTACCCCTCAAGTCCTGCCTGTTAATTGTGATCGCCTGAGTGGTACTAGGCCAGAGCTGTCACAGTTGGGACCACAGTTATTGGGTGGCTCTATTGGGCTTGAACATCTAAGATGATTCACTCACGTGGCTGTCAGCTGATGTTGGCTGAAGCCTGGAAGCTCAGCTGGGCATATTGACCGAAGCACCTCACAGAGACCCTTAGGTGGCTTGGACTTCTCACAGATGGCAGCTAGGTTCTAGAAGGCAGAGTTATAGGAATGAGTGTTCCCAGAGAACAGAGCAAAAGCTGCCTGTCAGTCCCCTAAAAGGCTAAGCCTACTTCCCTGGTGGTCCAGTGGCTGGCAGTCTGCCTTGCAGTGTGGGAGACCTGGATTGCACCCCTCCTTGGGAAGCTAAGATTCCACATGGCGCAGAGCAACTGGGCCCATGCCGTGGCAACTACTCAAGCTCTGGCTCTCTGGAATCCTCCTGCCACAACTAAAGTGTCCCTGCGCCACAGCAAAAGATCCCACGTGATGCAACGCATATTCCCAGTGCTGGGGCTAGGACCCAACATAGCCAAATAAATAAAATTAAAAAAAAAAAAAAGGCTAAGCTTAGAACTGGCATGGTGTCACTTCTGCTATCTTAGTTAAGCAGTCATGGGATAAGACTAGATTCAGGTTGAGAGAAAATAAAATCTACTTCCTAAAGGAAGAGTTATAAAGAACTCGTGGCCATCCTTAATCCACCAAAAGAAAGGGAAAATGTTAGTCACTCAATCATGTCTGACTCTGCGACCCCATGGACTGTAGTCCATCAGGCTCCTCTGTTCATAGAAATCTCCAGGCAAGAATGCTGGAGTGGGTGGCCATTCCCTTCTCCAGGGGGGTCTTTCTGACCCAGGGATAGAACGTGGGTCTCCCATATTGCCGGGAGATTCTTGTCTGAGCCACCAGAAATCTCTTGTCAATAAAGCTATTAGTGTTAGCCACTCAGTTGTGTCCGACTCTTTGCGACTGCATTAACTATAGCCCACCAGGGTTCTCTGTCCATGGACTTCTCCAGGAAAGAACACTGGAGTGGATTTTCATTCTGATCTGCAGGGGATCTTTCCCACCCAGGGATGGAACCCAGGTCTCCTGCATTCCAGGCGGGCTCTTTACTGTCCGAGCTATCAGGGAAGACCCTCAATAAAGTTATGGATTACACAAAAGGTAGTTTGAGGAAAAACAATGCTTACATTTTCCATTTCTTCAATCTTTATCTCAATAATATAACAAATACAGGGCAAATAGTACCACATTCATAATCAACCTATAGTTCACATTCTATGTTTTTTAAAAAAAATTGGAGATTGTTTATTTATTTCTGTATAGTATAACTTTAAAAGCACAACTTTAGCAACCACATTTGTTCCTTATTTTCCTCATTTACTTTCATGAAAATAAAGTCAGAGCTGCCAGAGTTTCTTTCAGATCATAAAGCAAGATCTCTCTACCACTAGGTTATGTTTCCCCTCTCCACCAGCTACATCCCACACAGAGCATTAAATGTGAACCTGGATGACCTCTTTCATTATTTATTCCCGATTTCTAGCCTCTGCATGGTAAAATTATAACTGAGTGGGAAGCAATTTCTGTTCAGTTTAAGAATCTGTGGAAGTCATTCAAGTAACTTGCCCATAGCAACAGAGAGAAGCTAATGTCATACTTAGAGCTTAATACTGAGCTCTGCACAAATATAATGTTCTTTTCTTTTTTACAAAAATGAGTACTTCAAGTGTCAGAGCAGGTATGTTCATATATGAGAAAGCTCAATATACAAAGTCATAAATGATAATTCTAAATTAAAGATTTAGTGTTTTTATTTGAATTAACATTTACCTCATATTGGGAAGTTCAATTTTAAAATGTCTGTCAAACTGTTATTGTGTTTAGTGTACAGAAACTTATTATATGACCTGGCAGCTACTCCATGACTCTGTACTGAACCTATACCTGTCTTGATTGCTGTAGCTATGGAGTGAGTTTTAAAATCAGAAGGTGTAAGTCCTCCCACTTTTTTCTCCTTCAAGATTGTTTTGGCTATTTGACGTCTCTTGCGTTTCCATATGACTTCTAGGATTAACTTATCTCTTTCTGCAGAAAAAAAAGGCAATCAGGCAATTCATAGGGATTGCATTTAACCTGGGGACTATTGTCATTTTAACAATATTAAAAATTTCAATCCATGAACACAGGTGTCTTTCTATTTATTTAGATCTTTCATTTATTATTATTATTATTATTTAAAGTCTTCCCTAGTAGTTCAGTTGGTAGAGAATCTGCCTGCAATGCAGGAGATCTGGGTTTGATCCTGGGGTCAGAAGGTCCCCTGGAGAAGGAAATGGCAACCCACTCCAGTACTCTTGCCTGGAGAATTCCAAAGAGAGAGGAGCTTGGCAGGCTAAGTCCAAGGGATCACAAAGATTGGACATGACTGTACAACTAACTTTCACCTTTCATTTATTAAAATAATGTTTTGTTGCTTTTAGCTTACAATTGTATACTTCCTTGGTTAAATTTATTCCTAAGTATTTTGTTCTTTCTAATGGTATTGTGAATGGAACTGCTTTGTTAATTTCATTTTCAGATTGCTCATCACTACTGTACAGAAATATAACTATTTTTTTATGTTGCAAATTGATCTTGTTAATGCCACTTTGCTGAGCTAGTTTATGAAAAACTAAAGCTACTAGTGTTCGGGGCTTCCCTGGGAGGTCACCAGTAAAGAATCCACCTACCAATGCAGGAGACACAGGTTCAATCTGGGTTGGGAAGATCTCCTAGGGTAGGAAATGGCAACCCATTCCAGTGTTCTTGCCTGGAGAATCCTATGGACCAGGGAGTCCACACAGTCCCAAAGAGTTGTACGTGACTTAGCGGCTAAGTAATAATAACTAGTGTTTTAGTGAATTCTTTAGGGTTTTCCATATATAATATCATGTTTTCTACAAATAGAGATAATTTTACTTTCCAATTTAGGTGTCTTAATTCTAGTCCTGCCACCCCCTCTGGAGTTACATGAACCTATACCTTAGTGAGGCTATTTCATCAGTATTGGTTACTCTTCATAAAGAATATTGACAATGAAGCCCAGTAGCTTGGTCTCCTACATGGTTCTCGAACAAAGTCTGATTTATCTTGGCTCTACTGTAGGCATACTATTCACCAGTTCCTTGAGTTAGTGTTTCAAGGAGGATTTGACCAAGGGTAAAGTAATGTTCAAAATTCTCCAAGTCAGGCTTCAGCAGTACATGAATCGTGAACTTCCAGATGTTCCAACTGGTTTTAGAAAAGGCAGAGGAACCAGAGGTCAAATTGCCAACATCCACCGGATCATTGAAAAAGCAAGAGAGTTCCAGAAAAACATCTATTTCTGCTTTATTGACTATGCCAAAACCTTTGACTGTGTGGCTCACAATAAACTGTGGAAAATTCTGAAAGAGATGGGAATACCAGACCACCTGACCTGCCTCTTGAGAAACCTGTATGCAGGTCAGGAAGTAACAGAACTGGACATGGAACAACAGACTGGTTCCAAATAGGAAAAGGAGTACCTCCAGGCTATATATTGTCACCCTGCTTATTTAACTTATATGCAGAGTACATCATGAGAAACACTGGGCTGGAAGAAGCACAAGCTGGAATCAAGATTGCCAGGAGAAATGTCAATAACCTCAGATATGCAGATGACACCACCCTTATGGCAGAAAGTGAAGAACTAAAAAGCCTCTTGATGAAAGTGAAAGAGGAGAATGAAAAAGTTGGCTTAAAGCTCAACATTCAGAAAACTAAGATCATGGCATCTGCTTCCATAACTTCATGGCAAATAGAGGGGGAAAGAGTGGAAACAGTCGCTGACTTTATTTATTTATTTTGGCTCCAAAATCACTGCAGATGGTGACTGCAGCCATGAAATTAAAAGACGCTTTCTCCTTGGACGGAAAGTTATGACCAACCTAGATAGCATATTAAAAAACAGAGACATTACTTTGCTGACAAAGGTCCATCTAGTCAAGGCAATAGTTTATCCAGTAGTCATGTAT
This sequence comes from Cervus canadensis, assembly GCF_019320065.1. NCBI lineage: Eukaryota > Metazoa > Chordata > Mammalia > Artiodactyla > Cervidae > Cervus > Cervus canadensis. Next base: position 18,892,686 of record NC_057418.1, on the reverse strand, counting down.
GGATGTGAGAGTTGGACTGTGAAGAAAGCTGAGCACTGAAGAATTAACGCTTTTGAACTGTGGTGTTGGAGAAGACTCTTGAGAGTCTCTTGGACTGCAAGGAGATCCAACCAGTACATCATAAAGGATAATCAGTCCTGAGTGTTCATTGGAAGGACTGATGTTGAAGCTGAAACTCCAATACTTTGGCCATCTGATGGGAAGAGCTGGCTCATTTGAAAAGACCCTGATGCTAGGAAAGATTGAAGGCAGGAGGAAAGATTGAAGAAGATGAGATGGTTGAATGGCATCACCGACTTGAGGGACATGAGTTTGGGTAAACTCCAGGAGTTGGCGATGGACAGGGAGGCCTGGAGTGCTGCAGTCCATGGGGTCGCAAAGAGTCAGACACGATTGAGCGACTGCAATGAACTGAACTGAAAGTTATCATGTGTTATCAAGGCCAGAAAAAAGGCTACCAAACCAGTGTTAACCTTTTGCTTCTAAAAGTCTATGCAGTCATATTAAATTTTACAAGTATTACATTAATAAGTATGCTGCCTCATATTACATTTTTTTAATAAACACAGTACTTTAAAAAGGACACAGACCTTTTAGGTAAATATAGTCTTTTGAAATGGTCTTAACCATCAATCTATTTCTACATTTTAAGGACATTTATTTATAAATATTTTGTGTATAAAAGTGTTTTCACAGTAACTAGGTATGAGATGTTTAAATAGGACAGAAGCTAGAACATGCTCTCAAGGCAAGTTGAATGAGAACCACCAAAAAAGTCCTAATTATTAAGTAAAGTACATTTCTCTGAAAGTCAATATTTGCTTGCAGAGAATGTAATCAGTTAGTTGGAACCTGCTGAGGAAGTAACCAAACTAATATTCTTGAGAGTGCATACATGTCTTGCATGATATTTGCTCTAACAAACATTTAATCTATCAACTTCAGGAAAAATATCATTTTTCAAAATAATAAAATTATCTCAATTTTTATCTGCATCTCTAATATTTTGGATCCCACCAGTGTAAACATTTTCCCAGCTGTTAACTTTAGGGCACAGTAGTTAAAAAGCCATAAGAAGTATCTACTTATTACTACTTTTTAAAAGTTGCATTTGAGTTTTTTGTTGAATGAAAGATTTACACTTAATTCTTATAAATTCTTTTTCAACATTTACAGAAAAATAACATAGTATTTTGATCTTTTTTCATAGTAAATATCATTAATAGCTTTCCTAATAATTCTAACAGTAAACAACTGTATAAACCCATCCTGGGCATCTTATGTTGGTCTTTATTGTACTGTTGGTCTCATTTATTAATTATTTATAAAGGGTTTTGCCTCACTTTAAAGTTGGTAGCTAGTTTGCTACTTTCGTGCACTCTTGTCAGGTTTAGTATAAATATCATGCTAGCTTCATTTATATATATTATTTAATCCTGGAAAAAATGTTTTGGTCATTTTTATTATAAAGGGCTTTCATTCTAACAAATACCATTTCTTGATGGTTGAGAGTTTTGATATTCATGTAATCGTCAACTCACAACAGTAGGTTGTTTCATTCTTAATAGTAAACTTGGAATTAAAATAAAACACCAGTAAGAATGAATTGGAATTCATACCGTTTGCGCCTCTGTCTTGTGCGCATGCTCAGTCGCTTCCATCATGTCTGACTCTTTGCGATCCTATGAACTGTAGCCGCCAGGCTCCTCTGTCCTTGGAATGCTCTAGGCAAGAATACTGGAGTGGGTTGTCATGCCCTCCTCCAGAGGCTTTCTCACCCAGGCATGGAACGCGGGTCTCCTGCATTGCAGGCAGATTTTTTTAATCACTGAGCCACGGGGGGAAGCCCCTTGTCTTACCCCTTCCATTTCTAGAAAGCTCATTATTTCCTCAGATTATGACATCTTACGGTAAGTGTGGGCGTGCAGGAGGTCAGGGTTCCTCAGGCCCAAGGGACCCACTTTGCATTGCCAAAATTACCTTGCAGCACTTCTCAGATTTCTTAATCACTAGTAACTAGTCTTTTTCTAGTTACAGTCTGGTAGAAACCATCCACAAACTGGCTAGTGAGTGAGTGTCATCACTTGCTCAGCTTTAGTCAGCAACAAGGTATTTTTCATGCTTTCAAAGCTAATTTCCTTTAAAATAAAGAGTTTTCTTTGTTCTACACTTTGGAACAGTTTATATGGTATTGGAAAGATGAGTTCCTTAAAAGTTTCATTGAGTTCCCCATGATATATTCTAGACTTGGTGCAGTTTTTGGTGATAGTAATTACAAAGAAGGCTGCCTTGGTAAGTTAGATTTTTTTGACCATTTATTTCTCAAATATAAAAATTGGATTAATTTTCTCCTTGAGGAAGTTTAAGAAATTTTTTTCCTTTGAATTCACTTGCATAGGGTTGAACAAAATTTTCAATTGGGATCTTTTACTTTCTCATTTAAATTCCATTATTTTCTTTATACCATCATTTTTAGGCTTATATATTTTTATGTTCTTCCTTCAAAAAACTTTTCTTACAAAAATTGTTTTCTAGTAAACAAACATCTGCTATCAGTATTATTTTCTTCCTTGACTCCTCTTCTAAATTCTTGGATTGAAGGTTTATTCCATTCACTTTTATTCTTTAATCATTACAAGGTAAGCATTTTGATTTTGGAATTGTTATCTGAAGTTTGGTGGTGGCTATATATGATGTCTTCATCATAGTTATTTTCTGGACAGCCTATAATAATAGGTTTGATTTTCTCCTTGGTTTGAGATATATGTCCGGGTTAATTTTTGTTTAGCTGGCTTGTTTAGTGGGTTGTGTGCCTTCTGCTGTTTTCTGATCTAATTGCTTTGTGATGAATATTGTCAACTCTTTTTTTAAGAATTTGAAGTTTCTTTATGGGTAGTACAGTGATTTTTGTGATTGATTTTTCCATGATTACTGGAAAATAAGATATATCCTTTTGTGGGAGTGGGAAGTATGTGTGTTTGCAGAGAATCTATTTTATATTACTTCACAATAGATTGAGGAAAGTTTGACTGAATTCTAGTACTTCATTTTTTCCCCTGAATACTTCCTAGAATTTGTTTTATGAGTGTTGATGATAAACATATTTATTATTGTTAGATTCCCATTATGGATTCCTCTCTGTAATAAAATGTTCTCTTAAGTCTCATTTGGAGCATTTGCCCAACACTCATCTTGACTGATATTTGTGCCTTTTTTTTTTTTTGGTTTGTTTGCATTGCCTTATCATGTCTTTAACATCTTATTATTTTCAAACTGTGAATCACTTTACTGTAGCATATTCTGAGCATACCAATTGTTAGAGCGCCATTGTCCATTTCCATTCCTTTTCTCTGGCTTTTAAAACAATTTTATTTCCATTTCTTTTGGCTTTGTTGAATTCTATACTCCTTACCAAGTTTTCATCATTTTGTTCTTTGTATTGCTTCCAATTTGACCTTCATTTTTCTGATTTTTCCACTTTCAGTAACTTCTTTGACCCATAAAGTAAGTATAGCTGGTATTAGAGTGTGTATTCATTTCCTAGAGTTACTCTAACAAAGTACACTGAGTTGGGTGGCTTTAAACAACAAAAATTCATCATCTATTGCTCTGGAGCCTGAAAGTCCAGAATGAAAGTTCCAGCAGTGTCATGCTCCCTCCAAAATCTATAGAAGAATCCTTCCCTTATTCTAGTTTCTGGTGATTTTCCTGGCAGTCTCTGGTGTTCCTTAGCTTGTGGATGTCAAGGGACTCCAATCCTCTGTCTTCAAATGACATTCTTCCTATGTCTTCACATGTCTTCTTATGAGGACACCAGCCACATTATATTGGGAGCCCATCCCACGCTAGTACCTCATCTGAACAAATTATATCTGCAACCACCCTGTTTCCAAATGTGGTCATATTCTGGGGTGCTGGGGATTAGGACTTCAACATATCTCTTGTAGGGGACAGAATTCAATGGGTGACAGGATGCAATCTGCCCTGAGTTCCTAATTCTGATTCATCTCTTGTTTTTTAAAAAAAATTTGGAAGTATGGTTGGTTATATAGATGCTCCTTGGTAAATTTTCACTCTTGGGTCCCACTCCTGTCTTTTTTTTCCTGATATCTTTGTATAAATTCTGATCTGGTTTTAAAGCTGTGACATACTTAATGAAGTAATTTTTCTTAAAGATATCAACTTATTTTGTTGTACATCAAAATGCTTTTTAAGAAGCAAACAATCATGGTTATTAAATAGGACAGTAATTTGAATTCAGCATACAATACCTCATTTTTATTTCAGATATCTTTTTCAGAGTTAAGATTAATTTCCTATATACTGATAGTGCTTTAGAAATAATGAACTCCACCATTTTAAAGTGACTTCAAAATGAATATTAGAACAGAGTTAACCAGCCATGACATACTAGATATTTTATTTAAAACATGGGAACTAGGAAAAGAAAGAAAAATTATATAAGGACCCAGCAGGATTTGGCTAAATTTCCTTTCTAATGTAAGCAGGCTGAGTGGGTGGAGAAGTTCATGGGTAATTCCATTTGACAGACATGTTTCATTTTCTCTTTTAAGTTCATCATTAACCCTGGTTTGAAAAGAACAAGAAGTCTTCAAAAATGTACTTACAAATATGTCATTTAGTAAGGTTAAAAGACAGACTAACTCTTTCATAATGTGCAGTTCCAAAAATATCTCTACTAGAAGTAGTCATTTGGAAGTTTGTCCAACTCACTAAGAAGAAAATAAATATCGGTTTCCCTTCTTTACCTGTTGATTTAATAATTACATGAGGAATTAAAGGAGAGCAGAAAACCTTTACTTGTCTCCTTTGAATCGTAAGTAAAGGATTCTGATGCTGACATCCCAATGGTAGCACATGCCCATGCATGACCGTTGATTTGAATAATGTCTTAGTTATCACATTGGATTATGTCTGGCACCCACAGTTCAAGGTAGTCTTAAGTAACAATGAGTTAAAGAGCTGGGTACAGGAGTCGATTTCATATACTCCCGATTCAGATTAGTTTGGTTCATCCTAGAGCTATCTTAAAATTTACATGAAGTAAATTCTTTGCGGTCCTTCATTGAGTCATGAAATGCCTTAAAACTCTGCTACAGAATGAAGTATTCATTTCATGTTCCCTTTACAGTTAAACAAAAATGTATGGTGAGAAAACATTGAAATATTATAATATATAATTTCAAAACATAAGAATGTAATATTTTACACTTAACACTGACTTAACCAGTCAATCTTCATCTTCTACTGAAATGGGTCTTTAAATGTTTGAATACAAGTGGATTTTTGTTCAACAGTGACCATTACTTTAGAATATAATATGCTTAGCTTTGCATGTATTTGAGGAGTGCTTGTACATCCATCCTGTCATCAGTTCCTATTTTACTTATAATTAATTTCTGTGGAGAGACAACGGTTATGCATATTACACATCAGTTGCAACATGCGATGAATTTATCATTAATCATCTTATTAGACAGAATTGAAAAGAAACATGCTCAGTTAGTAACACAAAAACATATATCTAGAGTATATATATGTAATTTTAAACCTGTTATGCTACAAAAATTAGATTCTACTCCCAGCTATTATAGTCATTCTGAATCACATTGGCTAGAAAATACTGTACTATTTTACAGTACTAACCTTACATAAGAGAAAAAAATTGGAGAGTATTTCAGTTTGTAATCAATAAAACAAAGCCTCAGAATTTCATCTTTTAGCCACAGACAGACAGTGAAGTGGTATGTTGAATTGAAATTGAAGCCAGTTTCAACCAGTGTTATTATGGTTTCACTTAAAGCCATTACTGTATTTCTTTAAAGTGCTGTAGGCTCTCAAATTATAATTTAACAGCATGACTAAAGCTATACTAAGAACTCAAAAACAAAGTTTTCTTAAAGGGAGGCAAATGGCAGGTATAAATTTAGTGCAGTTCAAAAAATCAGCAAAATAATCCTACCACCAAAAGATAGCATTATATGTTAACTTAGAGTGAACATAAAATTTATAACATATGAACACGAAACCTCTAGAGCAGGTTTGGCAGTGAGAAGATTGAAAGATAATTGGTTTGATTGGGAAATGTTGATGAACTAGCAGGACAATGCCAGATGGTATTCAGGGGACTTTTCAGAGGCAATAGATTGATATACTAATCTATACATACTTCTAGCAGTATCTAATATAACTCCAACCAAATCACCTACATTCTACCTCCTCATCCCACCACACATACACAACTTGGAGAATCAGAAATAAAAAGACTGGTGATTTTCTATATTCATATTTCAAAAAAAAATCCTGTTTTGGAAAAGAAGTGGGTGGTTCTTATGATTGCGATAAAGGCTGTTCTTTAAATTTCACAAATTGTTTATTCTTGGACACTGGCTAGAGTGAGCAACAAAACTTCACTCCATGCAAATGTAGATGTACATTTTAAACTCTGAGCTGAATAAGTCTAGCTATTAATCTTAGGAAAATTAACTGCTTTAGTAAGTAAACTAATATGTGTAAGATCCAAGAACAGCCAAATCATAAAGGATGTTATTAAATGTAGTAAGAAGTAAAGATTTCAAAGATGATTCAAAGCAGTATATTTTTTTAAGTATTATGGTTTAAATGGAAATATTCCCATTCATTTCAGTAGTTGCATAGGAAACATACTGACCAATGTAAAATGAACTGTACCATAAAAATGTTAAGTATTATCTGAAAAGCTCAAGTCAGCCTTGATCAAATTCCCCAATTCTAACCCTTCCCTGAGGCAGTTATAATCAGGAATTTGGCATTTAGCTGTGCAAAGTCTTTAAATTCTTAATACATCTTTTTATATAATTGTTACTGTAAAGAATCTACCTGCAATGCGGGAGACCAGGGTTCAATCATTGTGTTGGAAAGATTCCCTGGAGAAGACAATAGCAACCCACTCCAGTATTCTTGCCTGGAAAATTCTATGGGCAGAATCCTGGCAGGTTACAGTCCACGGGGTAGCAAAGAATTGGACAGGATTAAGTGACTAACACTTTCACTTTGTTACTATACGGCTGTACAGTTATCTCCCTGTATGGGTATTTAGTCATCCATATCATTTTTCCCCTATAGATAAGCATTTAGATCACTTTTTCTTTTTTGCATGTTTATACAGTCAATGCTGGGCTTCTCAGGTGTGTCAGTGGTAAATAACTCCCCTATAATGCTGGAGATGCAGGTTCCATCCCTGGGTTGGGAAGATCCCCTGGAGAAGGAAATGACAATCCACTCCAGTATTCTTGCCTGGGAAATCCCATGGACAGAGAAGCCTGGTCGGGCCACAGTCCATGGGGTCAGAAACAGTCAGACACTACTTAGCGACTAAAGAACGAGAAACCAATCAGTGCTGCAGTGAACAGGCTCCTCTATATTCTCCTTTGTGCATATAAGCAAATGTTTACCCAGAGTTGACAATAACCCCAAATACACATTAGAAGTAAAAGGCTTAATTCTCCCTGTGAAAAATAAGGAAGGGGTTCTCCCTGCTGCTACTTCCCCTTATTCTTTATAATATTTACATTTGGAAACTTAAGTTCTTTCTCTGTGTCTTTGAAATGTATGTAAATCATTGTTAAAGATAATAAGACTCTCATCAGCTTGCTCAAGGACCCAGGAGCCATCTCTCTGACATCTGACATGTCTCATGACATCAAGGAATATAGGGTTCCATCTCCAAGTTTCTCTGGAAGCGGAGAAGCCTAACATTGTTGGGAGCCTCACGCCAAGTTGTGAAACTACTTCCTGCCATAAAGACAAAGGAAGCTTATTTTTCCTTTGGATAAACCCTGTTAGCTAATGCAAATGGTCATCCCAGTTATTAAATGAAATTTGGATTCAGTATGTGTGACCAATGGGGCTGATAAGCCCTCTTGCCTGAGGACTAATTATTGCATACTTTGAGAACACCATGGAATGAGTTGGATCTGTTATCTATGTGAAAGGGTAAAATTCTTTTCTGTCTTTACAGTCACTTAGCATATTGCCTGTGATGAGCATGTTCTAGTTTCATGCTTATTCAATAATAACTGCTTTCTTTCTGTTCTACCTTTGTGGAGGGGTTTCTGGGTTGGGACGAGGTTTTGTTCTTAATTTTCTTTCCCCAACAATAGCAGTTCCACTTCTAGGCAAGATGTGGGATTGAGTCTAAAGTAAATAGCAAACAGGAAGAAAAACTTGGAGGTGTCTATCAAATCTAGTTAACAGTGGATTATGCATATCTATATCCTGTATGTTCATCCAGATCAGGGACATAATCAAACTCATACAGTTTTTGCTAATTTTCCTGGATATTAAGATTTGATACATGAATTGTCTCTTCTGTAAGTGCTGCTGCTGAGTCGCTTCAGTCTTGTCCGACTGTGATTCTCCAGGCAAGAACACTGGAGTGGGTTGCCATTTCCCTTTCCAATACATCAAAGTGAAAAGTGAAAGTGAAGTCGCTCAGTCAAGTCCATCTTTCTCGACCCCATGGACTGCAGCTTACCAGGCTCCTCCGTCCATGGGATTTTCCAGGCAAGAGTACTGGAGTGGGTTGCCATTGCCTTCTCCACTGTAAGTGCTGGTTTTATATTATTTGCTCATTTTTACTCATTGTCTTCTAGAATTTTTACTGTTATTATTATCCAGTTTGTTAATCCTCGTCCAAGTTGAAAATATTTTCTTTGCTATATTTGCTATAATTTTACTTACATTATTTGCTATCCAAGATATATTACTGTAGCAAAAAACATCTGTTTTCCTCTTTGGCTCAAATAATATGAAGATTTAAGGATTTTCTTTAGCCCAATGTCAATTTTTTTTCATACATGCTAAAGCTTTTGTAGTTTTATTTCTTGTTTTCACACTTATGTTATTAATTTACAGATTGTATCATTTTAGGGAACAGTGTAATAGAGGTAGGAACAGAGATATGACTTCCTTTTTCCAAATAGCTACATTACTTGTAGATTAGTCCAGCCTTCCAAAACCTTTAGGTCTCCATTTTCTGTAGTGGATGAAAGCGACTTTATTCTGCTGGTCCTCTGTTTAAGGGGTTCAGACTTTCAAGCAACACTAATTTATAAATGGAAATGCAAGTGCTATATTTTGGGCATGTTCATGGTTCATGTCAAACCATAGATTTCAAACTAAATTACACTTTAATTATTGCTACCCAATTGATAGGGTTTTCAAAATGAACATCACCATTTTTTTTTTTTTTTTTTAAAGCAGATTTCTGAGAGCTATCCTCAGAAAATTAAATCTGAAGTGAGCGCAGGCATTTTCAATTAGTGATTAAGTGAATAAGGAATTTCAAAGTATTCTCTTCTTTCTTTTAATCATTTATATAGCTTACCCTTGTAGGGGAACAAAATTTTCCGCCTCCAAATATGTCTTTGACATGAGGATTAGGTCAGGCTGATTATTTTTAAGAAACCCTAGACTCAGGAAGTCTTTTTTTTTTTTTTTCACCTCCACCTTAACTGCCTAAAAGGATTTAGATAAAAGGTCTGATTCAGGAAGAGCAGTCACCAGAGAAACCTACAAAGAACTTGGGTCAGGTGTGGTGGGGGGGCCCTCAGCAGGGCCTGGAGACCAGAGTGCTCTATGTGTCACTGTCTCTGCTGGCAAAGCAACACTTGTTTACCAAACATTTGTTTTTCCACCTCCATGTGAACTGCATTTCCCTTTGAAATCACAACCCTCACCCTGTTTTCTTTCTCTCAGATGGTAGATAAGCCTCAATTTCCTAAACAGTCCCTGGGTTTCCTTTTCCTGTGGGGCTCTGTTTGTATACAATTGAATTTGATTTTTTCTTATTAATGTCTCATGTCAGTTAATTCTTAGACCATCCAGAAGAACCTAGAAAGGGTGGAGAACATCTTTTATTTCCCTGACACCCTAAATTCAAGTTTTATGTATAAGTTGCAAAAACAAATTAAACTGAGAATTTAGGAGTAAAGCAAAAAAATGACTCAGTTTTACTTCTGTAGTGTATGGAATAATAAATAGAAAACTACCTCACACTGACATACCCTGTGTGTTTGAAGAAAAACAATTTTTTTAAGGTGCTATCAATCTTCAAAAGATTGATGGCAAATAGATGGGGAAACAATGGAATCAGTGACAGACTTTATTTTCTTGGGCTCCAAAATCAATGCAGATGGTGACTGTAGCCATGAAATTAAGACACTTGCTATGACAAACCTAGACAGCATATTCAAAAGCAGAGACATCACTTTGCCGACAAAGTCCATCTAGCCAAAGTTACCATTTTTCCAGTAGTCATGCACAGATGTGAAAGTTGGACCATAAAGAAAGCTGAGTGCCAAAGAATTGATGCTTTTGAACTGTGGTGTTAGAGAAGATACTTGAGAGTTCCTTGGACATCAGAGATCAAACCAGTCAATCCTAAAGGAAATCAATCCTGAATATTCATTGGAAGGGCTGGCTGATACTGAAGCTGAAGCTCCAATACTTTGGCCACCTGATGTGAAGAGCTGACTCATTTGAAAAGACCCTAATGCTGGGAAAGATTGAAGGCAGGAGGAGAAGGGGACAACAGAGGATGAGATGGTTGGATGGCATCACCAACTCGATGGTCATGAGTTTGAGCAAGCTCTGAGAGTTGGTGATGGAGAGGGAAGCCTGGCATGCTGCAGTCCATGGGATCGCAAAGAGTCGGACTCAACTGAGTGACTGAACTGACTGAATCTTTAAAATTATTCTAAGAGAAGAAAATAAGTATGGTGAAAATGGGCAAAGAAAGTGCTATACTCATGATTTTGAATTTACTGCTAAATCAATTTAAATATGATGAATTTCCTGTAAAAAATAAAAATCAATATATGAAAAAAGAATATTCCAAGTAGACTTCAGTGACTGTCTAGAATAAGTTTTATATTGCTAATGTTTTGGTTTTGGCATGAATATTTCATAACACTTATACTATTGGACTCTGGACTTTAAGAAAGCTTAAAAAGTTGAACTTTGTGCCTAGACTCGAAAAAATTTATTTAAAGTATGACACATATGTTTCCTAGAAAGGAAGACTTAAGGGTGGTATTAACTAAGTAGTGTTACTTAAATCAGGGTCTGCTTTCTATTCCTTGGCCTAAGGAAAATCTGATTCTGTAAAGAATACTTGTCCAAAGAGGTTAAGGATTTGATTTATTTAAATATATAACATATAAACCCACTGGTAATTCCTAGCTAAGGCTCAGGTTTAACACAGAAGAGCAAGCTACATTTTACCACTCACAACAATGACTACTTACTCTCAAAATACACCTGTCAGAGCAAATGCAATTTGCTAGTTTTTTTTACCCCTGCTAAATAAATGTGTAGATCTTTCCTATTTGAGCTCAAGCTTAATATACAAGGCCTCATTGTGCACTGGTTTTGGGATGTCACAGATAACCTTTAAATTTCCTTTGAAAGAGATAAGTTGAACCTTTCACATGATATCAACTCCCTTAAAAATAAAGGGCAAAAGAAAAATAAAGGCAAAAGTAACAGACACAGACTTTTCTAAGGCAGAAAAGTAGACACCAAATGACCTTTCTATAACTACATGAATTCAAAACAAAAGTTTCAGTCAAAACATTTATTCTTTTCCTGAATTAGGTTAAATGACAATACAAATATTGTGACCCTGCTTTTAAGTTTCTCATGTACTATACTTTATTTTTATTTTTTTTTTCATGTACTATACTTTAAATGTTCAAAACTTTGTGTAAAACCACATGTGGCCCAATTTGTTTCACAATGCCTGCTGTAGAAATCTTAATTGTACACACTTACTTAGAAATAAATTCTCTCCTAAAGCATTATTACAGATTTGAAAGGACTAGTTAGCACTGCAACAATAATGTCAATTGAGTTCTTAGTTATCAACAAACACACAGAAAGAAGAGGGGAGAGAACTGACAAAGGAGAGAGGAGAGATGTCCATTTATATTGTTTCCAACTGGTAGCAACCAGATCAGAAAGCCAGGGTGGCGAGAGTGCTTCTCGAGTCCTTAGGAGGGGATTTTAAGGTATTTAAGGGGATTAACCACATGCTACACTAGCCAGGGCTAGTTAAATTATAATATTTTCAGGATAACAATTTTACTTGAAGTACCAAAGTTCTGGCTAGAAAAATAGATTGCTAAACAGAAACTTCCAGCTTTCCATGGCTAAGAGTCTAAAGTGATAGTGAAAGTGATAGTCGCTCAGTCGTGCCTGACTCTTTGAGACCCCATGGACTGTAGCCCACCAGGCTCCTCTGTCCATGGGGATTCTCCAGGCAAGAATACTGGAGTGGGTAGCCATTCCTTTCTCCAAGGGATCTGACTGACCCAGGGGTTGAACTCGGGTCTCCTGCATTACAGGCAGATTCTTTACAGTCTGAGCCACCAGGGGAAGCCCTAAGAGTCCAAAAGCCTCTCTCAAATATGAGGATGGGACAAAAATATAGACTCATGAAGCTACAGTGAGGCTGCAGGGAAAGTTTATTGCCACCCAGCTTTCACACTGAAAGCCACAACTTGTAAGTCTTAACAGATACTGAGCAACTGTTATTTTAAAAGTTGTTGAAAAGGACGTAAACATTATCCTGAATATGATGACAACAACAGTAGAAACCTAAGTGCTCAGAGTGAAGGGGTGGAGCCATTGGCAGGACTCCTCGGCCAGGTTCCGTTTCAGAAAGTCTCAGGCTCCCGGGGTGGCGTCATTCATTTTCAGGCGCAGCCCTGGGCAGATTCATAGAGCAGCGCATCCACCATCTGTAATCCAGTTTCAGGACCTTGCTTCCAATCAGTCAGGCTGCGCCCGCAGGACAGAAGCAGACGCCAAGTCAGCAACACTGGGTCTTGCCCTCTTTTTTCACAGTCTCCTGGTCCAGTTTAATTCTGCCATCGTTTTCTTCGTTAGGGAAGCTTTGGTGGTTGGCAAGAATGTTCTCCACCAGGAACCGGGCTGCTTCATCGATGTTGACATTATCCTACAGGGCAGAAACGAGGATTAATTCTTACAGGAAAGCATTAAGAGTATTGCTAGGAACTAGGAAAGTGTGTCAGAGAGGGCACTGTAAGGACAGCTCCATCTCCTGCTCTGATACTAAAACTGTTTGCTGAGAGTCCATACTATTGCCTAACAGGTCTAGGGAACCCTCTTCTTCCTACAAAGGATCCCTCTTTCTGATGTTCTTGTTTTTTAATGTTTTAAACTTTGGCACTGAGGTTCAGTGAACTGTCTCCATGGTTGAAGATGAATCTTCATCCTGCTCTAGGTTGCCAGCCACATAAGTGAAAGCACAGATAGAAAAAGGCTTCCCTGGTGGCTCAGAGGGTAAAGCATCTGCCTGCAATGCAGGAGACCCAGGTTCGATCCCTGGGTCGGGAAGATCCCCTGGAGAAGGAAATGGCAACCCACTCTGGTACTCTTGCCTGGAAAATCCCATGGACTGAGAAGCCTGGTAGGCTACAGTCCATGAGCCACTTCACTTTCACTTTTCACTTTACAGATATCAAAACAAAACTCAATAATTTGTTCTTGAACATCTACTTCCAGTATTTGGGATACCTTGTGGAAAAAAATGTTACAGGGTTCAAACCACATTAAAATATGATAAATGCAGCATATCACTTCCCCACCCCTGACTGCAAATTACAACTTTTAGTTGATGTGTATGAACTGCGCTGAAACAGTGTTGTGGGTGAGATGTTAAGGACGCTCTAAGGAATCACCAGCCATCATACTTGTGTGACTGATTCATATGCTGTCATTGCACATATAACAAGTAACGCGCATAGCAAAAACGGTGCTTATTTACAAAGGACAGGTAGAGGAGCTGTTAGACATTTCTAAAGCTATTGTGGAAAATACGTAAACATATACTTATGAACTTCCCATGTGGCTCTGTGGTAAAGAAACTGCCTGGCAATATAAGAGACACAGGTTCCACCCCTGGGCCGGGAAGATTCCATGGAGGAGGAAATGGCAATCCACTCCAGTATTCTTGTCTGGAAAATCCCATGGACAGAGGAGCCATGGGGTTGCAAAGAGTCAGACACGACTGAGCGACTAAGCACAATGTACTCTTTTCAGCATCTGAGGAGGCACACTTGCTTGAGTTCATGTCTGCCAGGCTTCTCCATTGAAAAGGGACTATTTTTCACTTTGCACTTAGTAAGTACAACTGTATAAATACACTGTTCTTCACCATACCTTTCCCTACTCATTTTGACATCAGTTAATTTTTTTCCCTGGAACAAGTATTACTGTTACATTTAATGGTGACTTTCTATCTCCATCATTTCTTCTTCATTTATGATTTGGAATTCTACAGTTAGGAAGAGTTTTTTCTTTTCTCTCCCATTTAGTCACTTGTTTGTTCATGTCATGGATTATTACTTTATTCTATGGATTAGGTCCATTACAATAATTATCTCCTTTGTTGTTCAAGCTACTGTCTTAGATTTTGGAGCTCCTACAAGCAGGCACCTGTGTGTTTTTGACATGTTTCCATCACTGTGTTGTTTCCTTAGCTTC